>NC_134325.1:21462128-21638794 GCF_964195595.1 Calonectris borealis
CAGCCCCCCCGATCCCCGGCAAAGGGCGGGTCTCAGCACCGCGTCGCCGACGCCGCTTCCCAGCTCCTTACGGCTGCGGTGCCAACCCCATAAAAATTTGGGAAGCCACTTCATACCTGCCATAAACCCCTTGAGCTATGCAAAGCTCCGTCACCACCCAGCCAGGGCAGAGCATGTGCAACCCACAGCGCGCCCTGCACCGGCGTGGCAGCACCGGCACCCCCCAACCCCTGGTGCGCCGGGATTTGGGGAGCTGGGATGGGGTGCCCCCAGAAGCCCCCCTCCCCACCAGCATTGCTTTGCAGGAGCCTCCCCAAAGCCCTGCAGCTCCTGCTCCTCCGCCGAGCCACGAGACAAGCTGAGCTTTACAGCCGGCTCCCCAGGAGCGGGCAGGGTCCCCAGGGGCTGAGGACCCTCGGGTGCCATAGGGCTGTCCCCAGCTAACTGGGGTCCCAGCGGGGCCCCGCAGCAGAACCAAAAGCAGTTGCTGCGGCAGGAGGGGGGACAAGTGTCCCCCCATCCGGGGAAGGGGGACCTGGCTAGAGGGGAGAGTCGTGAGGGACGCGGCAGGGACTATGCTACGGAGCGGGGGTCCGGCGGCGAGCAGCCTCCCCAGGGCACGGCCGGCAGCAAGGAGCATCCCGGCGGGGAGAGTCAGGGCTGGGCAGTCCGGCTCCCGGGGATTGTCCTCACAGGCCGAGGAAGTCCTCCTTCCGGTACCCCTTCTGCAAGGAGACAGGCCACCCGTCACACAGGGGGGACGCCAGCGCCGTCACCTTCCCTGCCTGAGGACACCCCTGCCCATGCCTCACTGGGGGGTGGGAATGCGAACACAAACCCACTCTGCTCTGGCACTGACAGGGCCACGCTGTCCCCACGCTGGGCACGTGGCTGTCCCCACCCCACTGGTGCCACCACAGGGACGATGCTCTGGGGACATCCGCGCCCCTTCAGGAGGGGGAGGCGTGGAGTTGGGGCCCATCGTATGCCTGGAAGCATTTGGGTGGCGTGGCTTTCCGGGGTGAAGGCCCTGGCCTTGACTTCCTTGGGATCCACCCCAGGATCCCACCGGCTGGAGGAGGCACCCGAGGGTGGTACATACCATCTTGAAGTCCCGGTGGAGCTTGGTGTATTGCCACATGTTGCCCAGGAGGCTGGCTGCTGCTCTGGAGGACTTCTCGTTGTCCGAGCTGGGACAAGGACAGGATGCAATGAGCTTTGGGTACTGCTGGCCACAGGATGGTGCCCATCAGCCCAAGGATACCACCCCAGAAGGGCCCGGAGGGGCTGCGGACTTAGTGCTGGTGGGAAGAGGCAGAAGACTAAAGGCTGGAGCCCACCACAATGGGCAGGGTGGCAACCGCTTCTGGCAGGAGAGGTGAGAAGCACCCAGATGGGAAGAAGGTGGCTGCAACGATCGGCAACCCTGTGATGGGGTGTCCTGAGGACACCCTGAGCTGGTTTGGGGACTCCCAACACCAAGCCTTGGGAAGGGAGACTGGTTGTGACCCTCTTCCACTTTGCTGGACCAAGGGAGGAAGGGGAGAGCAGGTCTGGACCCCAGGTCCGAGCTGGGACAGTAGAGTGGACAGGGAGCTCCCACCTGTCCCTTCTCTTCTTGATGTAGAAGAGCTTCCTGAGGCCATCAAAGTAAACGATGTCACGGGCAGCCATGGGGCTCTCCACCACCAGGTTGTTGAGGACCGCGATGATGTTCACGATGACGTCGGCGGGCGGTGCCTTGTCCCCGACACTCCCCGGCAGCTTCTCGATCAAGTGGCTGACCACCTTGGTCGCTGGTAGGCAAAGGCATCACATCAGGGCTGGTGGCCAGACCCGGGGAACACACAGCAGCTTGGGGATGAACCCTGCAACCTCCCAGGGGCAATGACGGGACAGAGGGTCCAGCGGGGCAGCACCAGGGACATCTTCAAGCCCTTTGCTCTCTGGAGTCTCTGCTGAGACTACCTGGCACCTGGGAGTGGAGTTGGGGGACGGGGGCAAAGCCAAGTGGGATGGTGAGATTGGAGGCAGAGCAGAACGTGTGGGGAGTGTTCCGTTACGGGAGATGGGGGATGGACCGGCCGCCGTGCACTCAGCTGTGAGCAGGGATGCAGCAGGCCAGAAGGTGCTGAGACACGGCTGGAGGTAACTGGAGGCCAGACCAAGGAAGAAAAGGGTGGAGGGCGTCCGTCGGGCTCCTCCCCGCAGCCCTGGCCCTGCCCGTCCCTCCCCAGCACTCACACATCTCGTCCTTGTTGCGGGCATGGCGGGACAGGTTGCGGATGAGCCCCGTCAGGGAGCGCAGCTGGTGGTGGTCGGCGGTGCGGACGCGGTCCAGCACGGGGTTCAGGATGCGCTCCTGCTCCAGGGCCAGCCGGCTCAGCACGCCCGCCCACTGCCGAGGCAAACACCCGCTTGGATACACCCACCAGGGACCCACCGGCTGCCGCCTCCTCCCGCCCCATCTTCCTCCCCCTCTTGCTCAACAGGGCCAGCTCAGGTGGTGAGTAGCGTGATGGCCACGTCCCCCACCCAGGAAAGGCTGGTACCCACCCGCAGGGAGGTGCATCCCCTCCCTGCGCATAGCAGTGACTGGCCAGGGGTGGGGACAACCAGGCAAGACGGGGCAAGCCCCAGGGGATGTTCCCCTCCCGTGCCCTCACCCTGCGGTCCCCAGCAGTGATGTTCTGCAGGGCGCCCGAGGCCGCCTCCGTCGTGTGCTTGTTGAGCTCGCAGCGCTGCAGCAGCCGGTTGTAGATGCCCACGATTTGTGGGTTCCAGAGCCACTCCATGCCCTTGGGGTCTTTGGAGACCTCCGTGAAGGTGACAATGTCCGCATTCAGGTAGTGCTGCAGGGACGGGGGCACCACTGTTAGACTCATAGGGGATGTCTCCTCTGCAGCATCCCTTGCTGCTGGTGTCCCCTTTTCCCCGCGTGCCTGGCCTCAACCGTCGGGCAGTTCCAGGCTGGCAGTGACCCGGCAGGTCACCCCGGCTGCGTCATGCCCCATGGCATAGCAAAGTGGGGGTTTGGCACCCTAATTCACCCCACACACCTGATTCACCCTCTGCTGAGCTCACCCGCGTGTCCCACCCATCAGCTGAAGCTGGCGTCCACCTCCGCCCCAGCGTCACCTCCACTGCCAGCTGCTTCCCAGTGCCAACCCCGCCCCAGGTGACACGGCCGTCGTGGTGCCCACCACTTCCCAGCCACTGACCTCTCGTGCTTTCTTGCTCTGGGGGCTGAAGCAGCCCACCAGCTCGCCCGTCACCGTGCTGCTGTTGTTCCTCCTGTGGCCTTCCAGGCGCTGGAGGGAGGACGGGGGCATTTCGTCGTACAGGCGGTAGGAGAGGTTGCGCAGGACGCAGACGGCGTTCTCCACGCTCTGCGGAGGGGGGGAGATGGGACATGAGGGTGTCGGTCCTTGTGCTGCCTGCCAGTGCATCTCCAGCTGGCACGTCCCCTGGGGCGCGATCCCATGGGGGTCCGTGGCCAGAGTCACTCCGATGACAGCAGCGGTGCCCCACTGGATAGAGCCAGACTGGTTTTCCCACCATCACATCAAGATGTGCCTTTGCACCATGATGGCCAGGCAGCTGCCAGGAGGGAGGGAGCAGCACCCTGCCTGAGGGCACCCAAACCCTCTCAGCACCCAGCTCCCGGGGCTCACCTTGTCCTCTGACTTGCCCACTTCCAGGGAGCTGTTCACATAGTGGATCATGGAGTCCACCAGCCCGTGGCACTCGCGCATCTTCTGCCGAGTCTGCTGGCTGGCAGAGCTGAGATTCCTGCACGGGGAACACGGGTCCATCATGGCGAGAAGGGGCTTCCCCACGGCCACCCCCCTCCTGCCACAGGCACTACCACGGGGAGGGCAGCTAATACCTCTCCCATAAGGTTGACCAGGCTTTGCCTTGATGCACAAGTGCTGCAAGGGATGGGGACCCCAGAAACGAGCCCTGGGGACCTTGCTCCCTATGTATACAGCACAGATGGTGTCTCTTCCTCCACCCAGAACTTTACGCACCGTGGGAGGACCAGAGCCGGCCCAGAGCAGGTACCTGAGGAAGCCCGTGGAGTTGTAGAAGATCTCTGCTTCCGAGGGGTTCTGCTGGATGACACCCGAGCCCCCCAGCCCAGAGAGGGGGACCAGGACCAGGTCCGTGAGCTGCTCCAGCGTGTCCCGGGCCAGGCGATCCTTCAGGTTGTCACTGGAGGAGAGATTCCACAGGATCCCTGCGCGGAGGAGGGGAATGGCTGGAGAGCACGTCCACCCTGATTCACCTCCCCAGGGGGCTCACGCGGACCACCCGCAGCCAGGAGCACCCATGGGGCAGGGTGGGTAACAATGATGCAAAGACGTCATCCCCGTGAAGTGTCAGCCCAGCTTTACTCGTGGGGTGGGGGCATCATGTGCCACCCTCAGGGGAGGAGGACCCCTGCCCGCCCCTGCCATCGTCTCCAACCTGTGACATTCTTGCGGAGCTCGTCATCCGGCTCCCGCAGCGTCCGCATGAGCTCGTAGATGCCGTTCTCCTCCACCAGCGCCAGCTTGTTCTCGGCGTTGTCGTAGATGAGGTTGCGCATGGCGCCCGTGGCATGGCGCTGCACCTCCTGGTTGGGGCTGTTGAACAGCTTCACCAGCTTGGGCATGGCCTGGAGGCTGCGGGCCTGGGAGGGGAGAGCCCAGCCGCATTGAGACGCCCAGCCGCCCTCCCGAGACGCCCAGCCGCTCTCCCGTTCGGCTGGGGCTCCCTCCACCTCCTCCACCCTCCCTGGGGCACCCCACCATGGCAGAGGGGCTGGGGACAGTCCCTTCCCTTTTGGCTCCTGGGTGCTCACCTGCTTCTTGGCGTTGCTGTCGCTGTAGCATTTGTGCTGGAGGTAGGCAGCGCCCAGGACCTGCAGGTTGGGGTCGCTGGCTATCAGGTATTTCACTGCGGAGGGCAGGTCGATGTCGTCAAACCTGGAAGCCACAGGCAGGTGAGGAAGAGCCCGAGCAGAGCATCCCACAGGGGTCCTCCACCTCTGCACCCCACCACATCCTGCATCTCGGAGGAGACGCGTCAACCCATCTCCCTCCCCACCACGCTCTTGGGGCGTGGCACTCCAGACCCAGCTGGATGAGCATCTTCCTACCCTCACGCCTCAGGATGTACCCATGAGAGGGGCTAAGGCCACATGCAGGACACGCTTGGAGGTCAGCCCATGCCGTTGGGTTGCCGTGGGGCCAAATTGTGCCCACCATCTCACCCCGCCCCTTGCAGCAAGGTAACGCCAGGCAAGAGACGGAGGGGTTTCCCCTCAACTGGCCAAGTGACTGAGGTGAGGACAAGGACTGAGCCGGTGCCGGACCAGCCCCGTTGGCACTCACCCCCCCGACTGGTGGCTGAGCAGCGTGCTGTGCCCATTGTACATCTCCATGGCGCGCTGGTCCTGGAGGTGGTGGCTGGACTCGGCCAGGCTGCGCACGGAGGGCGCGCGGGAGCTGTGCTCCACCATCCCCATGTACGAGCTCCCGACGCCCGCCTGCAAGGCCGCCTGGATGCTGCCAAAGGAGCCGGTGCTAAGCCGCGACCGGTTGTTGCTCTGAAAGCGCTGGAGCGTGCGCATGGCGGGTGCCCGGATGGTGCGGCTCTGGGTCACCTCGCCGCCCTCCAGCCAGTCGGAGGCGGCCTTGGCGGTGGAGCCGGCGCTCATCTGCCTCTCGAAGGTGTAGGACCGGGTGAAGCCACCGTTGCCTTGGCTTTTGTAGAGGGGACGGTGACCCACGGGGTCCAGCTGCTCTGAGATGACGCTATAGCGGTCATCTGCGATGGCGGTGGGCTGGAGTGGCCCGTCGGCTAGCCGCAGGGAGCGCAGCGAGAGGGTGTCGAAGTTCTGCCGGGACCGGTAGTTGCGCTCGTGGAAGGAGCTGGGCCGTGGCGAGGTGTTGGCAGCCTGCGACATGGCGTAGCCGGTGCCGTAGCCCCGGCCCTTTGCCAGAACCCCGTTGCTGATGGTCGCCATCCGCTTGTGCGGGGTGAGGTCCACCGCCGAGCGCGAGGACCAGCTGCTGCCCTTCAGCGTGCCAAAATCCTTCTTGGCCAGCGGCTGATACAGCTGCGGGGGGGAAAGTGTGGGGTTCGGAGGTGCCCACGAGCCTGTCCCTCCATCCCCACCATGGGGAGAGGAAAGGATGGAGCCAAGAGCCTCCCCTGGCACAAACAAAGCTACAGCCGACGGCTGGGTCTCTGCCGGCATCCCCAGCTACCACGGTGATGGGCGCCAGTGTGGGGTGGGGGACGAACCCCCCAGTACGTACCGAGGCTTTGGGATCCAAGCCATTGCTCTGGGAGCAGGAGCTGAAGGAGGAGCGCAGGGTCGTGCCATACTGACCACCTGCGGCACGGAGACAGAGGGATCAACATGAGCACTGCGGGGCCAAAGGGGTGGTCTTGGGGACCAAAGATCCCCCTCAACTCATTCCGGGGGGACCTGCTTTGGGAGTTGCGGCAGTGCCGGCGGCGCTGAGGGGGACAAGGGAGCGGGAGGACACTGCCTTCGCCTGTCTGCTGGCAACGAGGAGCAGGAGAGGCGGCGGCAGCACCGAGCAGCAGCCTCCCCGCCTTCCATTGTGCCCCAACGGCAAGGGGAGTAATTGCCATCTTGGCGGGGACGCGGCGGCTCAGCCTGATTCCCTCCGCCATAGCCAGACTGGCAGCCCAGGCATCCCCCCCAAAGCCAGTCCCAGCTCCACCACCCTGGGGACGGGAGCCCGGTGGGGACCCAGCCGCCCCACTGCACCCCGCGCCGCCCTCCCGCCTTGCCACCGCCCTGGGGCCACCGGCGGGGACAGGGAGGACGCTGCCAGTCCCGGCGGTGACGGGAGCGTGACTCACACCCGCGCCCGGGAGAGCCCGCGGGGTGCCGGGAGGGGAGTCTCTCCCCACCGCTGTGGTCCCCCAGCACCTTGGATCGGGGGGCTCGGTGAAAGCCCGCGCCGGTGTCGGGCGAAGCAGCAGGGCGGAGGCCGCGAGCGCAGACGTTAAATGGAGGAGCTTGGAGCCCGGCCAGCGGCGCCGCTCAGAGGCTGGGGGGCACGGGGAGGGATCTGCCAGGGCAAGAAAAACCTCCCCCCGCAGCCCAAAGTGGGGTGTGGGACCCCCCAGTGCAAATCCCCCCCACTGCAAATCCCCCCCAGAGGGCAGGTGGGGAAACCGAGGCACGACCCCTGAGTGGGGTGAAACGAGCCCACGCTGGGGCCGTGCCGCCCCCATTCCCGGTGCTGGGGGTGCGGCGGGGGGCTCGGGGGGCTCGGCCGGGCTGGGGGGCAACCCCCAGCCCCACGCCAGGGTGCGAGCCGAAGCCCGGGGCAGGCCAAGGAGCTCCCGCCGCCTGTTTCGACGCGTGCGCCCGGGGGTTCTCCCACCTCTGCCGCCATCGACGTGGTCGGGGGCCTCGGGGCGAGTGGCCGCTTGCCCCCTCAGCATCATGCGGATGCGGACCTGCTCCTGGACGCGGGCGCTGCGCAGCCGCTGGGCCTCGGCCGCCTCCCGGCTCCTGCCGTCCAGCTGCCGGTCCGAGGGCAAGGCCAGTGAGCAGACGCCGGCCTCGGGCTGCAGGGCCGACAGCAAGAAGGTGTTAGTCTCCTGCATGGCGGCGGTGCGGAGGCCGAGGCGAGCGAGGCCGCCCTGCGCAGGTGAGCGCGGCGGCGGCTTCCCTGAGCTGTAGGGAGGCACCCGGCCCGCCCCGCCGCCGCCACGCCTCGGCCACTGCCGCCGGCGGGAAGGAGGGGGCCGCACCGGGCCCCGCCGCCACCGTCACTGCCGCAGGTGGAGGCACCCGGGGCGACCTCGCGGGGACGAGGGCGCGAGGGAGGCGAAGCCCCTGGGGGGCCCGGGGTGGTCGTACCTGCGGCCCCGGCGGGGAGAGCCGGATCCCCCCCGGGCAGCCTCCCCATTGACCCCCAGACTGCCGGGCAGCCCCACCAGCGAGCCCCAGACCTACGCATGGCCGCTCTGGAGAGCCCCGGACCCCTGCATGGCCCTGCCACTGAGCCCCCGACCCCCACCTTGTCACTCCAACGAGACCCCCAGGCAACCTCCCTGGAGAGCCCCAGACCCCTGGGCAAGCTCCCCAGCCAGCCCTGGACCCCCACATGGCCCCATCAGCAAGCCCCAGACCCCCACATTGTCCCTCTGGCAAGCCCCAGACCCCCAACACGGCCTCCCAGGAGAGCCCCAGACCCCCGGGCAGCCCCACCGCTGACCCCAGCCCCCTCGGGCTGCCCACCAAAACCCCTCTGGGGGGGGCGCTGCCTCGCCGAAGGGCCGGAGCAGGGGCTAATTGGCAGTAATTACTGGCCAGGCTCTCCCTGCTTTGCTTGTCAAATCAGCCGGGGAATTAAAAAACAACAATAACAAAACAAAACAAAACAAAACAAAACAAAAAAAAGGGGCAGCTCAGCGCCGGCAGGCCCGGTGGTAATGAACACGGGGTGACTCAGCCGCTGCCACCGCACAGGTACTAATTAGGCTTGCCCCACCCGCCGAGCCGTCCCAGCCGACCTCGGCATGGCCGGGGTGGGGGACGCCACGTACCCCCCCAGCCCGCTGTGTTCAGGAACAGCTCCCAAAATGCCCACGGTGTTGGTTCACGCCACTCTCCCTTGGCCCCTGACTTGCTAACTGAGCTGCTCACTCCTGAACCGAGCTGTGCCCGTTCTCAGCCGCACCCAGGCACTCAGGCTCTGCCCCTGCTCGTGGGCACGGCGCGTTTTGTCCATCCACCAGAGAAGCTGGTGCCGGCTTTGGCCGTTTGAAGGCGAGCGTGGCGACGCGGCCTCGGCTCCCCGGCAAGCTCGACGTCACCGCTCCAAACCCGCCTGGCAGAAGCGTACGGGCTTTGCTGGCCGGTGAGCTGGCCAGGGCTTACGACACCCAGTGATGACAATGCTGGGACATTTATGACAACACCAGGATGGCTTCAGTGCTTCGTTAGGAGGGTGAAAAGGGCGCCTGTCCCTGAGGAATGTGCCGCCGTCAGCAGGAGCAGCCGGGGCAGGGTGGCAAGAGCTGCGGGCGAGTGTTTTGGGGTGACGGTCCCCACTTTGATGGGATCCCCAAGCCTCAGTGGGCTGCAAACCCTGGTGCCACCATCGCATGGTGCCTGGGGACCGATGCGGGGAGACCCACCTCCCCAGCTCTCGGGGGGTCCAGGGACTTTGTGGGTTTACTGGGAGCCCTCCCTTTGCTTAGGGGTCACACCTGACCCTTTCGGGGTGCAGCACCCAGGGATAACTCCAAGGGCCCCCCCTCTTCTCCCACCTCAGCACCACCCACACGGGGAGTGTCGGTGGGTGCACTGAGTTTGGCAGAGCTCAGCGGGGCGCTCCCAACCCTCCAAGCCCGGATGAATCACGGGTTCCCCCCCAGGAGCAGGCGGGGAGGGCGGTTCGCTCCCTGTGCAAGCCGATGCTTGCCCGCCGTCCCCGTGCCAGACACCGAGGGGCTTGGGGACGGCCCCAGGAGCCCCTCCATCCCCGGGGGATGAAGAGGCTCCCAGGGATGGCCCCGAGCCTGCTGGCAGCCCCGTTCCCCCAGGCTCTGCCGCACTTCCAAGCCCCCATCTCCCCGGTGTGACACTGCCCTGCAGCTTAAAGGTGGAAACTGGGGGGTCATGGGGGGTTTGGGGGGGGTTGAGGCAGATTTGAAGCCGAAATTGTCAGCGCTCGCCTCGTAAAGTGGCTCGTTAATAGGGGAAGGTGTTGGATGGGAGCGGGGATCCGCTGGGATGCTTATAAAGCAGTAAATTGGCACAAAACCCCCCCACATTTGGAGCAAAATTGGGGGATTCCCGAGGGGATCCGGCCACGGTCAGGGTGACGCAGGGTTAAATAAAGTCGGTCTGGGGGTCCCTAAAGCAGTCACTGACCCCTCCAGCCTGGAGGCACTCATATCCCTTCCTCCGTGGGGTGACAGAGCCACATCCCCAGGGAGACCCCAACTCCTGGGTGCACATTGTCCTCTCCCACCCCCTGAGCACCACCGAGTGCCTGTCCCCAAAACCGGGTCCCCAGGGAAGCCCGTGGCTGCCGGTGCCATCGGCAGTTCAAGCAGGGAGTGGCTGACGCGGCACCACGCAGCCTGGCCACAGCGCACATGTGCCAAGAGCCACGCTGGGGAAACTGAGGCACGAGAGGAGAAAAAAGCCTCTTGGCCAAAGCTGGCCAGGAGCAGGCAGCTGCCAGATCCAGCATCCGCGCTGTCCCTTTCCACCCGGTGCATGGGGACTGGTGGCAGGGCGGGTGCCACCGGCTTTCCCTGGGGACCCGCGTTGGGGACAGTCACGCCGATGGGTGCGGGACCGGCCGGCACGTACCTTGTTGGGTGGCCCTGGAGGGCCGTTGCCCTGCAGCATCCTCCCGGGCAGGCGGGTGCACCCCTGGGTGCTACACGGGTGCCGGGCGCCCCGGCAGGGGGTGGGCGATGCCGTCTGCAGCGGGGCCGGTGCGGCGGGCGTGGGGCCGCGGCGCGGGCCCGCCCCGGGAGCTTACCCAACCAGTCTCTTTGCCGTTGTTTTGCATGTGCGCTCAAAACCCGCTCGCCTCGCAGCCAAGTTTGGGCTTTTGGGGCTTGTGGCGGCTCCACAAAAAGCCTCAGCACGGCCGAGGTGCCGACAGGGTGCCCGGGGGTCCCGGCTGCCCCATCCGGGCAGAGGAGCTGCATCTCAGCTGCCTTCGTGATGCTCCAAAAAGTCACCATCGGTCCCCACCACCATGGCCGTGGTCCAACGTGTTCTTTCCACCGCATCCCCTTGAACCCCCCCAGCACAGGGCACCCACGGGTGCAACAACGAGGGTTTTGGGGCTGCCAAAAGGAGAAGATGGAGGGGAGGCAGAGCTGGGGGGTGGCACGGTTTGGGGGGGGAGGGGGGGGCTTCTCTGGGCCCCGGGGGTTCACAGAGAGCGTGTTTGCATGTGTGGGATGGAGCAGGAGCCCTTTGAAGCCAGATAAGCCGAGAGGGAGCGTTTGAAACGGGCCAAACCAGTTTGGGGGCCATCGCTTCCACCCGCACCGCAGCCCGGGCTCCACGCCACACCCGGCGCTCGCTGGGGGCTGCCGAGAGGTGACCCCCCAGGCAAAGCCTGGCGTAGGGCGGGAGGCTGCCCAGGACCCTCCACCTGGCCACTGCTGTCCTGCTTGGCCCGTTCTCAGCCCGGAGGTGTGCTCCCCCTCGCCCTCCACCAACCCCTCGCTCGGCCCCGTGGCCAGGGCAGCCCTGCAGCGAGGCCGCGCCGGGCTGCCATTCGCCTCTGCTGCCCCGAACAAGCCCCAACGCCTTCGCCAGCGTGCCCCCGGGGCAGGGCGAGCCGCCCGGCCAACACCTCACCCCAGCACCGGGGTTGCTCCTCTAAAAGCGGGGACCTGCCTGCACCCTGCTGTCACTTGGGGCTCCTGCGCCTGGCCTGGGAGAGGCTCCCCGCGGTCCCCGCGTGCTCCCCGTGACCACAGCTCAGCCACTGCTGGAGAAACAAAACCCTCCGGCATTTTGCTGCCGGCACTGCCCCGAGCAGACACCATTGCCGGCTCCGAATTGTTCCCACCCAGCGGGGCTGGACCAGTGTCCCCAGTGGGGATGGGGCTGGTGGCACCAGTCCCTTCCAGCATCAGCGGCAGCTCTGGATTTGGCTGAGCCCAGTGCCCGCTCCAATGCCGGCAGCTTTGCGAGCTCGCCCAGCTGGGAAGCTGCTGGAAAAGTCGTGCCTAAGGAAAGGTGGCTTTAGGGATCCCGCTGCTGGCCCCGGGGTTCCGCGGGGCCACCCGCCCTGCCGGGGACTTCTCAGCCCACAGGCCAACTCCCAGCAGAGCGGGCAGAGCCCTCGCCCACAACAAAGCGCTTCCAAAGCGCTGGAAAAAACAGGCAGCGTGGAGAGAAAAACCCGCTGCCTGCCCAAGACTGTCCCCTCCCAGCAAATCCCGGGGTCAGAAGTAGCCAATTTGGGGTAAAAAGCCCCCAGAGGCCCAGACTGTGGCTGTTTTCTGATGGTAAGCAGGTTGCTGAGCCCACCACCTCCATCCTCACCCCAAAACTCAGCGGATGCTCAGAGCCCGGGCGATGCAGATGGGGAATAAAACACTTGGGGGGGAAAACTCCGGGGCTACTTCAGCTCTGCCAGGGGTGCTCACGGTTGTAGAAAGCTCACGGGGGAGGGCAGCAAGGATGCGGTGGTCGCAGCCCAGGGGATGTGCAGGGACAGGGTGACCCAGCTGAGGAGCAGAAGGAGCTCGCAGCAGCCGGGCCCCTGGCAAAGCGGTTTTGCTGGAGCCCACGAGGCGCTGCGTGCAGCCGGGCACGTCCACACGCCAGGGGAAAAGGCGAGCAAAGAGCTCGGGCAGACACGGCCGTCCTGCGAACAAGCGTTCAAGGGCGCGCGGGAGCGAGCGGAGGAGCTCGTGGCTCTCCCCGCAGCTCACCAGCCCTGGGGGAGCATCGGGGCGAGCCCCCCGTGCAGCGTGTGGGGTGCAGGCAGCTGCGCGGGTGGAGCCCAGGTGCGGGGCGGAGGCTCAGCAACCTCCCTGCAAGCCCGGGCGTGCGTCCGGGCATCAAACACACAGCTGCTGCCTCCTCCTCCTCGCTGCACAAAACTGCTGCTGCCCGCTCCCACCAAAGAGAGCGGATCCTTGCCCCGTACCCGTCCTCCTCCTCCTCGGTCCCACCGGGAGCGCAGGGAGCCCTGCCTGGGGGTTTCTGACCTTTCCTCCCAGCGCCAGCCAGGCTCAGCCCAATGCTTCCACCGGTGCGCTCCCCAGCGAGCTCCCCGCAAGCACGGGGCAAGGCGGCTCTCCTCCCCGCCCTGCCGCCGGGTCGGGCTCCCTGAGCCCTGCTGGGTGTTACAAGCGGCAGCAGCGATTTGGAGCAGGCAAAAGCGTCCTCCCAGCCTGCACGGTCAGCTGCCATCGCGAGGGGCGAGGGACAGAGGCCAACCTGGCTTTTTGTGCCCCACATCCTGCCAAGGCACGGGAGTGATGGAGGGGAAGGAAATCCCAGCCAAGACATTGATTTTATTTTTTAAGAATAAAAAAAAACCCAAAACAGACAAAACTTCCTGAAAACAGCTTCCTACCTCATAATTTCACAGAAATTAGCTTGGAAACGTCTTTTGCTCTCCCCCTGCTCCCGTACCTGCTCTGGGCTCTGCCCTTTCCCATCCCAACCCAGCCCCCCAGGCACAGGCAATGCCAGCCCATGGCGCCAAGGGGCTCTGCCCCCCACCCCGTACGTGTCCCCATGCAGCAGGGCAGAGCCGAACCCCCTTTCCCCTCCACGGTGGCCCCATGGGTCCCGGGGAGGGGAGCAGGAGGGTTTGGGCAGCCCCAGCGGGCTCGTACCACCTGCAGCCTCCTGTGGATACCAGCAGCCCCCCCAAAAAGCTCAGCTCTCCAGCCTGGCACAGGGATAAGGTGCTGGGCATTTTGGGGGGGACAACCCAGCAAAGGGGCTGCAGAGCGAGTGCCGGCTGCGAGCTTGGGTACCGCTTTTCTGCCTCCAGCATCACCAGCCTGGCACAGCCCCCAGGGACTCACCGGCTCCGGGGATCAGCCCAGAGGATTTACCCCTCCCGACAGCAGGACGCCCATTGTCCCGGCACTAATGAGTTAATAAATTCATTTCTGACTAAGAAATTAGACCCTTAAGAAAAAAATCACCACCCGCTTTCACCCTCCCCGCTCCCTCCCTCCCCAAAATAACCGCGGTTCGTTTACAGGTGCCCTCCGTGCCGGCACCGAGGCGCGTCGGTGGAGGTCGGGGACAAGCGGGCGCCAGCGGCGGCCTGCCTCCGGCGGGCGCGGGGGGGGTCGGTGGCTGCGGGCCGGGCTCGGGGCGCTAGTCCTTGGGTGGCTTCTTGCTGCGGGCGTTCCACATGCCGCGCTTGGAGTGGAAGTAATGGTAAAAGTTCCTGAGACGCAAGCGCTCCACCTCCAGCCCGCTCTGAAGGACCCTGCAGCCGGACGGAGGGACAGCCGCTCAGGGAGGGGAGCGGATGGATGCAGCCCTCCTAAAAGGGGGCCCCTTCTCCGCCACGTCCCCCCAGCCTTTAGCCAGCGCGACGGAGGGGAGGGAGGGTTTCCCAGGGGATGTGCCCAAATCTGCGTGGCCAGCCCTTCCCCGGGGGGTTATGGGGCTGCCGGGACCCCCAGCCTCACCTGTCCAGGAGCTCCCAGTCCTCCCCACCCCAGCGGTCTCTGAACTCCTCCGTGTTCATCCCTCCCACGCGGTCGAAGTCCGACTTGTAGATGCCAAAGAGGCCGAAGCCGTTCACCTCCCAGTAGCCTGGAGGGGAGAGAGCATTGAGGCGAGGGGTGTGGGGGGCCCCCAAATCCTCAGGCCATCACCTCTGCGCTCTCCCCGCTACCTGGGAACCATGGGAGCGCCCCGTCCCAACCCCCCTTCCCACCACGGGTCTGTCCCCATCACCTCCCATGGGGGTGCACCGGGTGACAGCCTGGTTTTGGGGGGCATCACACCCAGCGCGCCTCGAGCACCCTTCGGCTTGAATCCCATCTTGCCAGAGCAAAACAAACCCATCCTCCCTGCGCACCCGAGCCCGGCTGTAACCCAAACCCAGCGCCGCAGCTCTCCTGGGGCGGGCGCGGGGCACTGTCTAGCTGGAAAGGCATCACGGCGGAGGGGACCCCGCTTACCGTTGGGCTCCCGCGGGGAGCTGCCGCAGCTCAGCCTCATGACGATGGGCGCGTAGGCCAGCTTCCCCTCCACGCAGTGCTTCCGGATGCTGTCCAGGATATTGGGGGGGAAATGGATGTGCAGGTCGCAGAGGAACACAATGCTGTGCCCGTCCTACGGGAGGGGACAGACAAGCGGGAGGGTCAGGGTGAAAGCTCCGGGAGAGAAGCCAAGGCAGGAGCTGGTTCCTCTCCCCCGGCTCACCTCGACCGTGTCCACGCCAGCCTGCAGCCCGGCCGAGCGCTCGAAGTTCCCCGTGCGCCGCAGGTACTGGTAGCTGAGGAGAGCGGACAGGGGGTTAGTGCTGGTGACCGAAAGGGACACAGCCAAGAGGGGGAAAGGGACCATCAGCGAGGAGAGGGGACCTTCTCAGGACGGGGGTCAGGGGCCTACAACTCATGCCGAGGGTCCCCCCACGGAGGCAGAGGAGGTTTCTGCATCCCTGTCTCCTCCACGTGAGAAACAAGTTTAAACACCCAAAAAGGAGGAGGAGGGGAGGGGCAGTGAGGCAGAGACCCGTGCCGGGCTGGAGAAGGAGCGGCAGGTTGTGTGAGCACCACCAGGATGGCCCGTCCCACCATGAGGAGCCCCGCAGACCCCCCTGGGCAGCCTCGGGGGGAGCAGGGTGGGACCCGGAGCTCATGCGGGGTGGCTTACCGGGGCAGTCGGGCATCCCGCAGGGCTTTCTCCACATCCATGTCGTCGCTGTCAAAGTCCACCAGGATGACATTGAAGTTGGCGTCCTTCGTAGCCCCGTACAGGCGGGCCATGTCCGAGATGAACTGCTGGACCCAGCGGGCTTGGTTCTTCACTGCCGGACACAGCCACAAATGTCCCCCAGGCTCACCATGGGGGTCCCAAGAGCACCCCCTTCCCCAACCAAACCAACACCCCTTCCGATGAGAAGCGATAGCCCCAGCATCTCATGAGAAGAGAGAACCTCATCCCTCCTTGGGCCAGCTGGAGGATGCAACCGGGGAGCAAAGGGGTTGCCTTCCTCCCGCCAGAGGATGCTGAGAGCAGAGGGAGCCACAGAGACCCTGGAGAGACGCGTCCTGCTGTCACCTACCAGGTACCACGAAGTGCACCATGACGTCCTGCTTCCAGCTGAGCCGCAGGGGCCGGCACAGGACGGGTCTTCCATAGAGGATGCTCCAGGTGCCCGGCTGGGGCTCGGTGGCCCCCAGGGCTGGCCCTTCGGGGTTGGCCTCAGCGCTGTCGTCCTGCTTGCCCTGGTGCAAGAGGACGTAGACGTACTCGGAGAGCCGCACCGTCCGCTGGCCCCGCTCCGCCAGCTCCAGCTCCAGCAGGTAGCGGTTCCCCCGGGCCGTGTCCCGACGCTTCTCCACGTTGACGATCCTCAGGAGGGTGTAGATGCTACGGGGAAAGGAGCACCACTTGAAAGCGCCATCACCGTGAGCTCTGCTCCACGCAGCTCCCTTGCTCGAGGGGTTGGCCTGAACCCACCATCCAGCTCACCTGGCCCCAAGAGGCCGAGCAGGGCGAAGGCATGTCCCCCCAACCTCCCACCCGTGCTCCGCTCCCTCCTTACCCTCCATTCTTCTCGTTGAGCTTCTCCATGTACTGCGCCACCACGTCGACGACCTCACTCTCGCTCAGCTGCAGGTTGCCCGACACGTTGCAGCGCAAGTCGTTCCAGTCGGAGCGCAATAGCTCAAAGTCCACCGAGCTGACGCTGAACGTCCTCTGCCAGTTGATGGAGTCCTCCAGCCAGCTCTGCTGCAGCTCCCCGGTCTCGTAGCTGTAGTCCGACACCTCTTCTTCCTCCTCCTCCTCTTCCTCCTGGCCCTTTCCCTCCTCCTGCTGGGATGCCGTCGTTTCTGACATCTTCAGAAAGGATGTCACCCGTGTCCCCTCCGAGCGGGTCGCCTCGGAGGCGTTGTAATCAGTGGTGGCCGCTGTCCTGCCTGGGGCAGGGGTCGTGTCCTCATGGGTCTCCCTACTGAAGAGTCCTTCGGTCCCCAGGGCAAGGAGGCTGGGCAGCGCCTGCCGCTCGGTCCCCAGCTTGGATGGACGTTCCCACCTCCGGCCACCTGCCCGCAGGCTCTTCCGCCTGGCAGGGTCCCTCTCCTTGGAGATGTTGCTCAGGAGCCAGGGGGTCCGGTGGCCAGGGATGGCACGGAGCTTGCCGGAGGCGATGGAATGCTTCTGAGGGGTCCTGGAGCGAAGATGGACTTTCTTCAGAGGTTTTGGGTAAAGGAAGATGCCAGGGAAGACCGGCTCCTGGGCCGGGGCTTTGCGCTTCCCCGGCTGCAGCCTGGTCACATAGACCTTCTCCTGGGCTTTCCGGGGCTTTTTGTCCTCCCTGGGTGTTGCAGACTTGTTGGGACCCGGCGTTTTGGCTTTGCCACCAAAGATGGAAACAGAGAGGTGGGGTTGGAGGCTCAGAGCTCCGACATGCTTCGAAGACGCTAGCAACCCCAGTTCATCTTCCTCACCCTCGCCAGGATCCTGGGGTAACCAACTGAGCATCCGCCCATGGACCTGCTCCGGCACGGGGCCCACGTCCTCATCGCCTTGGAGGTCCTCGGGGACGGCCGTTGGGCTGGCACTGGCCTGGCGGGACGTGCTCCATCTTCCCGGCTGCCCAGGCGTGCTCGCCTCGTCCCGGACCTGGCCCTGCTTGCGGCGAAAGCTGTAATAGTCCAGGTCGTCTCCGTAATCCCCGGTGACCGGTGGGGTCTCTTTCCCTTTGGCTCCGGGTACCGGCCCAAAGCTCTTCTCCTTGGCTTCGGGAGGTGGGTCTGTGTGCTCAGGGCTGTCCACTCCTTCCTCCTCCTCCTCCTCCTCCTCCTCATCCTCGAGGAAATCTAGGGAGTGAAGGCAGAGATGAATACCCCAAGGGTCCCGGCCGCTGGGCACACCCCCCTGCAGCACGCTGGCCCAAGACACGGAAGGAAAGCTCGTCCGCAGCAAGAGATTAACCTGTGAACAGCCACTGGGCGCGGGAGGCAGAGCTGGCGGGCACTGACCGATGCTCACCAGGGCTGGCAGCTCCAGGCTCTGCCCATCAGCCCCTCCAAACCTTGGCTGCATCTCGGCACCACTCTTATTTCATCCGGGAGCAAACCTAGCCTGCCAGGGCTTTGCCGGGCTGCAAAGCGACAGCAAGGCAGGCTCTGAACAACCCGGCTCCTGCGGGTCCCCGTCAGCATCCCCAGCCTCTACAGACATCCCCAGACTCCGCACCAGGTCCGGTCGTATCCTGCTGCCCACTGACCAGGCCAATCCATGAGATGCGGGTACACAGCTTCAAGAAGCAGGGAGGGCGAATCCCAACCCTAGCATCCTGCTTCCCACATCCCGCAGAGCTTTGTGGCTGAGCTGAGCGGGATGCGTGACCATGGAGCGTGCGGGACTGCTCAGAGGCAAGCTGCTCCGTGCAGCCCTGTCCTCCTCAAGCCCCCCGGCATCGCGGGAGGCATCCCGATGAGCCGCAGCCCGATGAGCCGCAGCCCGATGAGCCGCAGCCCCGAGCGGATGGGCTGGTGGGCGAGGATGCCGAGTGCTCAGCCCCGTGCCAAGCTGCTGAGAGATGCCCAAAAAGCTGCCAGCGGGGTGTGGTGACTCACTGTCTGGGTTGAGGAAGAGAAACGCTCGCTGGCGTGGATCCTCCTCCTCTTCGTCCATCTTCATGTACTTATAAAAACCAAACCTGGGAGAGAGAGAGGAAAGATGAGGTCCCGGAGATAAGGGAGGGGTGTACGCGCAAAGGGATGTGCTCGCACACACGCGAGCCCACGTGTGCGTAGGAAGGAACATCCCCAGCTGCAGCGCAGGCACCCAGGCACAGCCCGGCTCCGAAGGGAGCTGGGATTCCCAAAATCCAGGAGCGCTGCCAGGTCTCAAGCTGCTACGTGCCCAAGCGATGGGAAAAGAGCAGCCTGGAGGTGGCCCTTCCATGGGGGACAGAGCTTGGGGACACATGGCTGAGGATGCATCACCTCAGCGCCGTTTCTCCAGCTCTTTGAGCACCCTGTTGACATCAGCCCCTTCCTCCCCCTCCAAGTACCACCCCCAAACACCGGCCCCCCAGCACTTACTTCTCCAGGTAGAGGGGGGACTCCCGGTAGAAGCACTTGTTCTCCGTCTCCATGTGAGTGAGGCGCGTGAAGTCGTTGGGGTACACAAACGAGAGGTAGACCTGGGGAGATGACCACGCCGCCGTCACCCCGGCGCAGAGCAGGCTCACTCTGAGGACGCGGGGACCGGCAGGGCTAGGAGCTGTGGACCCAAGGCCACCGGCACGGCCCCTCAACGCCGAGGTGACCCCCAGCATCTCAAACGCCCCACGGGGCTTTTAACCCAAACCCTTTCGGGTCAGGATGGGGAAGGTCAGCCTGATCCTCCAGCAAGGGACGTTTTCTCCTGAATTTTAACCAGGTGAAAACGTCCCTTGCCCTGGGATGGGGGCAAAGCGTGCTGCTTCACCATGTCTGACCCCGTCCCTGTCGCAGGGAGACACTTACAAATTGCAGGCCCTGGTAGCGGGCGATGGGGAAGTCCTTCACCACGTAGGTGGGGCTGTAGGCACAGGGCACCAGCACGTCCTCGACTCGGGAGGCCTCGATCGGAGGGGCTGAGGAGAAGCAGCCGCGGCTCAGCCCCAAGCCGTGCCCTACCACCCCCGTAGCCCAAGCCACCTTATAGTCTGTAGCCCAAACCATCCCAGCTTGCCCCGTGTAGACCCCAGCAGAGATGCCCTCCACCCAAGAGATGGGCAGAAGGTAGGAGGGATGCTCCGGGTGCCTGTGACAGCCAGGTCCTGCCTTTTTCCTCCCCCAAAACCCCACGGAGATGTGCGAGGATCCGGTCCCAGCCGCTTACTGAGGAAGAAGGTGTCCCTGGGGTCAGGCTTCAGCATGTCAGCCCCGTGCTCGTCTTGCTGTGCCTCCCAGAGGTAGCTCCCGCTGTGGCTGGCCAAGGTCTGCGGGATGTGCTCCACGTGGTTCATCTTCAGGGACGATTCATCTGAAGAAGGCGAGGACAGGGGCTGAACCCGACGGGCATACACATACAGCGCATTGTCCCAGGAGCATCCTCCAAGGTGGCACTTCCCAACCTCTCCATCCCTCCCACCAAGTGGGCTTGGAGCATTGTGGATTCCTCCTGCTCCCAGGGGAGCCGATGTGTTTGCAGGAGGGCAAACCCAGCTCCTCCAGCCCTCTCACACGCTCACAGACCCCGTGACTAATCAGTCTAATGATTATTGCCATCAACTAACGAGCACCGAGAGGACAAGGGTACAACTGTTCTCAGCCAGGCAGCCCAGCTCCGATTTCACCACGCTCAAAGACAAGGGGTGGGAACGCTCGGGGGCTGTAACTCCAAGGACACAGGAATTAAACCGTGAATGTTCTTCCCTGTAGAGGTGCAGGTAAATGCAACATGAGCTGGTTTTGCCTCCTATTCAGGGATGAGGGTGGCACGTTGTCCTTGGCTATCAACCAGCCCCCAGACCTCCCCGAGGGAGGTCACCTTGCTCCGGTCACCTTGGCCACGCTCAGAGCTGCCTGCCCCGAGCACCCACGGGTGCTCCCTTTCCAGGCAGCCCTGCCTGCTGCGGAGCTGCGGGGAAGCAGGCAGGGCCTGAAGCGAACAGGACCCCCTTTCCCGAGCCCCAAATTCTTCTGCTTGCAGCAGGGAAAGGCTCCCCAGACGCCGCCATGCAGCTGGCTGAGGTTGGGCTGCGACCCCCAGAAAAGCCCAGAGAAAGGGAAGGAAGGAGGATGCTCTGCGCGCTGCTGGCGTCCCCCACGCCATGGGGATGGCTCCCCGTGAGTGACGTGGCTTCGCCCCGGGATGCTGCTGGGGTCTGAGGGGCCGGGAAGCAGGAAAGGGAAGCAGAAAGAGCTGGCACTGACGGATAGCGCTCAGGGGGAAATTTATCTGCACTTCATCCATCTCAGGGGCACCTGCATCAATACCAGCAATACCCCCCCATCCCTCTTCTCCCCATTGATCCCCGCCTGTTGCCTGTCCCCTCCTGCCTTATCGACACCTTCCAGGGCATGTTTGATGACCAGCCCTCCAGCGTATTGAGCACCGGGGCAGGACCAATCTATCAAGTCCTTTCTTGCTGCCAGGAAGGGGCAGGAAGCAGAAGATCTATAGATTTAATTAAACCGTGCGCCATCCATCCCTGCTTACACGACAGCTCCTCATAACTCAGGGCCAGGCCAAGGAGCCAGCCCTCCGCGGTCTCATTAGCGGGGACGAGGCTGGAGCACCAGGAGAGCTGTGTTTCTGCGGCGTGTCATCTCCACATCCCATTTTTAGGAGGGTCGCAGCACACTCCCAGCATCACCCCTACCCACCGCAGCCCTTTGCCTCCTTCCTTACACCCAGCAGAAGCTCGGGGTGGGGGCAGAGGCTGAGATCTTCCCCCAGGATCTGATTTCCCAGGATCTGGTTTACTTCCCAGGCTCTGGTGCCGTCTCTCCCCGGCTGCACCAACACGTACAGCCCCCTCAAGAGCTTCCTTGCCGTGGCTGCAGGCGGACACGCGTGGCCCTTACCCGTGTACAGAGAGATGTAGGAGGAGTCGATCACTTCGAACTTCAAGCTGGGGAGGAAAACTCGCCACTAGGAAAAAAAAAGGAGATGGAGGAGGAGTGGGAGGGTGGCAGGGGTTCAGGATGCAGCTGCCCCACCCCAGGCACCCCAGGATGGGTCCTCCCCCATCCCCAGCTCCCAGAAACTCGCCTGCACTGATCCCAGCCGGACCCTGCAGGAGAGAAACAAGGGAAAGGACTGATCCTGCCCCAGCACAGACCCAGGCCCATCTCCTGCCTTTACCCCAGGTGATTTGGGATTAGCAGGCATCCCCTGCGTGGTCAGAGAGGGGGCTCCCGGCGGTGGGACACAGGCTCGTGCTGCTTCCCTCTCGGGGCTGCCACACGGCCACCCGTGGTCCTCTGGGCCGGCAGGCCAGATCCAGCCCCGCATCAGCAGCGGCATCAAAAACATCACGGGAGGCAGCGCAGCCGCACGTCCTGCCTCGCAGGGGAGGGACGATGCCGGGGCAGGGGCAGCTTCTCCGCACGCCCCACTTCAACCTCGGGAACGGAGCAGGGAGGCCACGGCACCCACCAAGGACCTGAGCCAAGCCGACGCGCAGAGACCTACACCACCTCCTCTCCTTCCCGCACCTCGCTCCGGTGCTGCCTGAACGCACGTTAGCAGCAGAGGAGTTTGCATTGACTTCGGAGGGTCTTCATAGCTGCCTGCGCTGACCTAACCACGTGCATTTGAAAAGCACGTCTTGAGCCTTTGTCGGGACAAGCCCTTAAACACCCACAGGGAGAGACGCATTAGGGTCTTGCTTTTTTGTTGTTGTTGTTTCTTTCTGAACATCTGAACGGCTTCCCCCCCTCCAGCAAAAAAACGTCTCCCCCATCTATTTGTTTTTCACAGCAGAAATGCAGATCTTATCGGGATGGACCGAGATGGAGCCCTGGGAGGGCGAGGTTGAGCGATGGGGAGGAGACAGCCAGCGAGGAAGGGGTGTTGTCAGCCTCTCTGATGCTTTGCTGGCACAAGTTTGACTCCAGTGATTAATGACTGCTTGGGAGAAAGGAAACCTTTGCTAATGAGCCAACATCTTCCCCTCCCAAAGACAGCCCAAGCTCCAGGCTTTGCTAGGGTTGTGCAGCCAAGGCAGACAAGTTGAGATTTGAAACTCAGGGTATCTCTATGGGGGAAAAGAAAACAGGGACCACTCCATCGCCTCGGCCATCTCTCCCACCACTGACCCCGGGATGCAAGCCAGCGAGGTGGGCTGCCACTCGCAGGTGGTGTCCTGGGACCTGCCTGCTCTGACCTTACATGGTCCGGGCTCTCCTTGCCCACGGCAACGGGCTCCTCAGAGAAGCA
The DNA here is from genome assembly GCF_964195595.1 of Calonectris borealis. Taxonomy (NCBI): domain Eukaryota; kingdom Metazoa; phylum Chordata; class Aves; order Procellariiformes; family Procellariidae; genus Calonectris; species Calonectris borealis. Next base: position 21,484,756 of record NC_134325.1, read on the forward strand.
GCCCGTGGGGGACCTTCCTACCCCTGCCAGCCCTTCTGCAGAAGGCCAAGGAGAAGGGATGGGACTGGCCACGCAGAACTGGGTGTCCCCGCGCCACTGGAGCCCAGAGCAGAGGGGCTGCTCCGTTAGCATCCATTACCGGAGCTCATCGGCAAGGCAGCAGCACAAGTGAGGGACGGCAGGGTCTTTAGCTCCCGAAAGGCCAGCAGCACGAAAGGATCGGATGAGCACGGGGAAAAGCAGCCCGTGCCAGGCGTCCTGCACAGGAATAGCCCAGGGAGATGGGGAGATGAGCCCCAGCTCCGGCAGAGCGACGCTGACGCCTCCCCTCTGCGAGCTGAGCTGCTGGCAGGGGAAATCGTGGCTTTGCTCCAGGATAAAGCGTTTAACGCACATTGGGAAAAGCCCTGGCGCTGGCTCTTAACAGGACAAGCCTTGAAAGGAGCACAGGGTGGGGGCATTTACTCACGCCAACTTCCACGTGGTCTGAACCTCGGTCGTCTTGTTTGTGGAGCAGCTCGAAGTAGTAGCGTCTGGAGGACATGAGGCTGCGCAAGAGGGGAAGAAGCCAGTTAGGGAACGTTGCTAAGCTGACTGCTACCACTGGCAGGGTGATGGGCGCTCCCCTGCTAGAGCAGCCATCTCAGAAAACCCCCCGTCTTGCTCACATGTGGCTAAACCTTCCTGGGGCAAGGAGACAGGCAGCATGATGGGGGTGTCTGCTCCCCCATCCCACTGCTGAGAAGCTTCATGAGATCGGGGGATCCCTTGTCCCCACCTCATCATCTGCAGAGGTGGCTACAACCCCCAACATCTTCAAGCCACGGGCCTGGGGGCATGGTCCAGCCCAGACCCCACGTGCCTTTTGGGAAGAGACCATGGCCAGGGTCACCTCCTGGGGAGGAGGAACTGGTCAGAGCCAGCGTGGAGCCAGCAGCTCCATCTCCCCAACTCCATCCACCTGCAATGGGCAGCGGGAGCAAGGACACACTTACCGTAGAGGCTTGGAGACTTGCGAGCTGAATTTGGTGAACTCTCCCGGTGCCGTCCACTCGGTACCCAGCTGGGGGAAGGAAGAAGGAGCATGTGAGAGCGCCAGGGACACCACGGGCCAAGCGGGATCGAGGCCCAGACCCCACCAGGCTGTGAGAATCTCTCCTCCACCTCCATCGGGCACTATGCCATGCTGCAGAAAGGCTCTTCAGGCAGGAGGATATCCCAGGAGCTCTACCCCAGGGCCTGCTTGTCCCCAGCTGGTGGCACTCCTGCCACAAGAACTTGTATCATCGGCCAACACCAAGGTCCCAAAAATGCATGGGCGCGATGACGGACCACGGGGTTTCCCGTTATAGGAGTTAACGTCAAGAAAACCCAGGAGCAAATATCAAGTCTCCTATTCTGGGACATAAGCTGGCCTTTGGTAGCTACACCTAGGACGGGACCAAGGGGCAGATGGTCCTTCAGAGGCCAAATCAGGCCTGGCCCTGGGCAGAGACGGAACCAGCTGAAATAGCCCAGCATTTCCCAAGGGGGCAAAGAAGCAGGAGAGCTGCCTCTGGCAAAGTCACGCACGGGCCCCGCGCACTCCCTTTAAGAGCTGCTGCAGCAGCAGGACTTGTAGAAGGGAGAATTTGTGGTGGCTAAACGTGGGTTTGAAACGCTGTTAATTGAGCGCTAGGGATCCCCAAAAGGCACTCGGGATGGTTATCAGCATGCCGGGAGCGAGGAGCGAGGCACCCCAAGGGAGGAGACGCTCTCAGAGGGAGCTCGAGCATCCCCGGCGCGGGGAAAGACAGAGGGTCAAGGATGACAGCACGTACCTTGCCCACGAACGCAACCAGCCGGGAGTTGGACGGACTCTCATCGGAGCTGAGCCAGAACTCCGAATTGTCATCTGATGCCACGGAAAACTGGAAATCCCCTGCGGAGAGCAAAGGAGAAGGTCACCACAGAGGGGTACAGCAGCCCCGGTGCCTTGTTGTGAGATGGGGAAACAGGGATGGATGAACAGAGGTGATGGGACCACCCCGGACCCCACGTCCTGGATGGGACAGGGGCTTCACCTCCCTTCGAAGCAAGCAGGGAAAAGGGTCTTTGCTCCGAAAGACTCTCCTGCCTAAGAGCCAGGGGATTGGGAACTGTCTTTAAGAGGCTTTCTGTCCTCATGTGGCCCAAGAAGGGGGAAGGAGGCAGCTTCTCCATGTTGCTGCAGGAGGAGAAGAGGCCAAGCTCCATCACTCACCATCCTTGAAGGGGTGGATGTAGCCAAAAATCCTCAGCCCGTAGTTCTTCCACTTGGGCGACACGGCCAGCTTCTTCACTGTGGTGCGGGTCTGCGGAGGAGAAACAGGGACATGAAAGCACGAACAGTTCATGCCCAGGCTCACGCCTTGCACCAACATCACCCAGCCCACCTCCTCCTTGTTATCCCAGGGTCTCATGTCCCTGGCACCAGAGGGGACGTGGAGGTCCCACCACCGCCCACCTCTCCCTCCATCCCTGCTCTGCTGGGAATTACCTGCCCCGAACCAAACCTGGAAGTCTGCAAGCAAAGGTCTTGAGGACCAAGCCCACAGCCAGTGGAGATCCAGCAGCACCCAGAGAGGGATGAGCGGACCTTCCCTCCGACCCACCGCCATCGGGGCTGGGACTCACGTGGGGAAAGAGCGGAAAATGGAGGTTCTTCCTCAGGTGCCTCACGGCCCCACCACACCAGTCTTCGAAGACGTGCAAGTTTGCCTTCCCTTTGTACTGGGGGACGAGAGAGGGAGATGAGCGGGGTGTCCTCCTCACGTCCCCCCTCGCCTCCCAAGGACAGCATTAGGGCAGGCTGAAACGTGGATGTCAAGCCCCTGATGTCCTGCCCGGCCTCAACTCTTCTGCAGTGACACTGAGGACGGGCTGAGCTCCCACTTGGACCCGTCTGAGAAGAGACGCAGCAAGATGTCCCCTTGCACACCCACACGCGGGGGCACACCCTGACGAGGGAGCTGATGCCCACCCACAGCACGCACCCTCCGGCTCCTCGCACGCAGGCAAGGAGCTCATCCTCATGGGCACCACGCTGACTGCGGGACCAGGCAGAGCCCCGGGCCGGGCTGGGTGATGGAGAGCAGGGAGGAGGGTGGCTGGAGACGGCTTTGGAGCCTGGCACGCTGGGGAGGCATGGGCTGCGGGCTCCCCAGGGAGGGGCTGGGTGGACCTCCTGCTGGGACCTCCTCCTCCACCATCACCCCCTTTGCTGCTCCCTGCCCGCTTACCTGCTCGTTCCAGGGCAAAGCCTGCTTGGTCAGGTTGAGTTTGGGGTGCGTGGTGGCTCGGTCAGACCGTTGGCCTCTGGCAAACCAGCCGTCCAAGTCCTGCCCGTCGTTCTGCCGAGGAAGCAGGAGGGAGAGATGAGAGATGGGGAGGGATCGGGGCCACCCCGGCCGTGCTTGCAGGAGGTCTCCCTAGATCTAAACACCCCATTTTGGATGTCAAGCGTTGCCAAACCAAGGCAAAAGCTTTCAAGGTTAATGGCAAAGGAAAGCAGGGGCAGGAGGAGGCAGAAAAATATTGGCAAGGCGTCCCAGGGAGCAGAGTTTCAAAATGTTCCAGCTAAACTCGTTTCCCTTCCTCTGCCAAGGAGAGAAACTTCTCCCAAACAGTAAGTTTTCTGTTCATCCAAAATATTTGCCCACTCTGACAGGCTACTGGAAACGGAGTATTTTGGGCTCTGTCTCCAAAAGAGCAGAAGCAACCGCTACGTCCACTCACGGGCAGAGGAAGCAGGGTGCTTCTCCGCTCCCCCTCTTCCCTTAAAGGGATGGGGCCGAGGGGGGCACGGATGTCCCTGCCACCTGTCCCAGGAGGATTCACAGTCATCGTCCCCCATGGCCTCAGCCGGGCAAGGAGGGTCCGTGCCACCCCCCGCAGAGCGGAGCCGACCCTCTCCGAAAGCAGAGCCCAGCTCCGAGCCCAGGTGAGAACCGCAGCATCGACAAAGCGCAGCCCATTAGGATGCACAGTGCCAAAGAAATAATTAGCAAACTTTGCCTAAACGAACTCATTAGTGTCCCGGAGGAGGGGAGCGGCGCCCTTGGAAGACGTTATTAGGGAGGTGGTGTAATTGTGCCGCACTTGCTGGGAGGATTCACCCTCCTCCCGCGGAGAGCCGAGATGCAATTCCTGCTGTCCCGCTCCGTCCTCACCCAGCGCCAGCCCGTGCTTTCTCTGGGCATCTCATCTTCCTCCTTTGTCCATCTGTCCCTTATTTATGAGGAGCTGGGAGAGATCAGAGCAGGGGTCGTCCTTTCTCACCCATCCCCTGCCAGCCAGCCAGGCGCAATCAGCCTCTTCCCCGTCCGTATTTCTCACCTAGTCTGAAGCCGGCTCTCCTCACCGGCATGCGGATCTCCACCCCCAGCCCCTGGAAAAACCTCTCTGCCCCTCTCTATGGAGAGGCACTGGGATGGGTCTCCATCCCTCGGGTGAGACGGGTGTTGCCACCGGCATCCCTGCCCTGCCCCAGAGATAAAGAACCGGCTGGGCCAACAGCAAGATCCGCGGTTGGGAGCTCACCAGGGGGAAAGTTTTCCACCTCCTTTTTTGAAGCAGCATTTTTTTGCTCTGGTTTGCGGAGTCCTTCCTAGCCGGCCTGTTTGCGCTCGAAGTGGGGTGACCTTTTCCCCGCCTGCCCCAGCAGAGGGGACTATTCACAGCCCAGCTCCCCGCAGCTGGAGATGGGGGGGCAGTTAATTTGCTTTTAACTGCAGAGCCAGTGATGCTGTAGATGTCCAGCGGCTGTGAGAGACACCGAGCAGGGCTAGGCATAAAGTGACGGGCACTGAGAGGACTCCGGGCGCAGGGACTTGATGCTTTCCCCTCCCTCCAGACATAAAATACTCACCCGTGCTCAAAGCACCGTGGCTTGGGAATAGCCCAAGCAACGCCCACCCCGATGGCAACTGGCTGTCACTTGCAGCAGTTTGGCAGTGACCTGCTGTTGGGACAGGGCAGGGGACACCACGTGGCTTCCCTCTCCTGCCACCCCACCCGCCTGCCCTGCTCCAAAGCCTCTTGGTGACAACGCATTGGACAGGGGACAGCAGGGTGTTGAAGAAAGGCTTGGTGACAAGTTGAACAGGGGACAGCAGGGTGTCCTCGTGGCTACGATGCCAAGTGCCTCCTGGGCTGTTAGCAAGGAAAGCCTCTCTCCAGCTTCTGCTTGGAGATCCCACCTGGGATACACTGGGTCCAGTTTGGGGCTCTCCAGTCCGGGACAGACAAGTGGAGGTTAGCAAGATGGAGCAGAGGACACAAGGAGAAGGTGGCTTTGCCCAGCAAAGCAGGACCTTATTGCCGTTGACAGCTATGCACGAGAGGGGTGCAAAGAAGATGATGCCAGACTCTTCTCAGAGGAGCACAGCAACAAGGCAAGAGGCACAAGGCAAACACTAGAAGTTTCAATGGGATATTAGGGATTTTTTTTATCCACCGTGAGGGTTGCTGAGCAGAACCAGAGAACCAGAGAGGTTGTGCCCTCTCCATCTGATCTACTCAGCTGGACAAGGTTTGGAGCACCCTGCTCTAGTTGGCCATGTGTTGGGTAGGGCACTTGGACCAGCAACCTCCATAGGTCCCTTCCCACCTGACCGTGCTCCAGCTCTCCAATTACCATCAGCTCCTCCTCGTGGCTCTCGCTGGAGTCCTCAGCTTTCCTCCGCCGTGCCGATGCCTGGGCTGCCGCCGGCCGCCTGCCGGGATCAGTCACCTCCCCCAGCCTCTCCCCATCTGCGAGGGGAGCAGAAGGAGTGAGACCACAGCCACGTCCTCCCCATCCCAACACCCCTCCTCTTTTGGGGACACCCCCTCCCCCAGCACAGAGGGCTGGCACTGCCATCGCCGCTGCTCCCCGACGGCGGGGGGCTCTGGCTGCGATTCCCCTCACCACATTGTACTAAGCAGCTTGCAGCAGCTCATCAGCATCAGGTTTAATTACACCCCCCACAGCCCAGCTCACGGCCCTTTATGTAGGAGACAGCCGGGATAAGCTCTGTGGGATCTCACTCCACATCCATCCTTGGGGACACATCCCTGCTCCCCTGCCCCTCCGGTCCCCGGCTCGCCTGGAGCATCCCACGGCTCTGCCCAGAGCACACTGGCTCCAAGCCCCCCCCAGACACATTCTCCCCAAATCCATCTTCCCTCCCCCCAACACCACACTAAAGGCACTATCGCGAAGACCTCGCTAACAGCCCCGTCGCAGACAGCTTCGTTACCGAGTGCTGCATTAATTATTCCCAACCTACGGACTCCCCTCTGCAGCTCACACCCATCTTCCTCGGGCTGCAAAGGGAGCGTTTATTTTACACCACCCTCACTTCCCAGCATTAAAATAACCGCCTTCCCCCAAAATAATGGCACAGACTTGGAAAATGTAGTTATTTTGGGGGCACATCCCCTTTCTCTGCCACAGCAGATGGGGGGCCTCTGAATCTTTTAGACAGGCACCCCAAAACGAGGGTCAGATGGAGGGAGGTGACAGTGGCTCCTCCGCTGCCGCGGTTCGACCGTCGCTTTTGGCATCCGCATTTCAAACCGGCGTCAAGGGAAGCTCAACGTGACGCTTAGAGAGGCAGGTGTCTAAGAGCCACCGCCGCGAACACCCGTGGGTCCCCCCAAAAGCCAGCCACCCCCATATCCCAATAAGAGGGAGCACCAGGCGTCGCAAGCAGCGGCACAGCCCTGGGCACAGCCCTCCTCCAGCCGTGGGCATCGCGGCAAGGGGGTCACCGACACCCTCCCAAGGTGACCTGTCCCCCAACAGCAAGTCCTGGGAGGCTCCTACCCCCCAAAGCAAAACAGTCCCGGTGGCTGCCGCGGCGGGAGCTGCTGGGGTGGCTTCGGACCCCGCAGCCCGGCCAAGGAGGGGCTTGGGGTGCCCCCAGAGCCCCCCACCGCACGCCTCCCATGCCATTAGTATTCCAGCGGCCGCGCAGCCGGCGTCTCCTTGGAGATGGCAGCACAAATCCCATCCCCACCGCGGGGACAGGAAATTAAGCTCTAAAGCCCCTTCTTCTGCTCTCAGCCATTCTTCAGCCCCTGGCAGCTCCGTCTCTCTCCTGGCAGCTCCCTGCCTCCCTCCAGCCGCCCTCCTCCCCTCGCCCATCTTCATCCCCCACCGCTCCTCCCGCAGCCCCACGGAGGTGATGGGGAGCGTCGCAGGGAGGAGCGGGACCGGGTCCAGCACTCTCATCTCCTCCGCTCTCGAGACCCCCATCACTCCTAGGGATGCTCCTGCCTATGGAAATAAAGGCAGTGGAAATAAAGCCGATCCTCGCTCTGCCGAGGCCGCAGATGCCGGTGCTCCGGCACAGAGCGCTGGGGACAGCGTTATTCCCCGCCACGTTGATCTGTGGATTAATCACGGCCACAAGGAGGAGTTCAATGCTCCCAAGGGACCTGCCAAGGGATGGGATGCAGCGGCCGGCTCTGCGGTACCCGCGCAGGGTATCTGCCCGGCCTCGGAGAAGAGGACCCTCTCTTCCACCAGGTTTGCTGGCTCGGCAGCCATTTGCAATGCAGGCTGGGGGTGCCACGCTGCCAGTCCTGTCCCCGGGAAGGACTAAACCCCATACGGGCCTCTGCTGCCAAGCCCCGGGTGCTGGCGAGCAAACCTGAGCCAGCAGCCTCCCAGGCTGCACCCACAGGGCATGCCTGGACCTGGTCACCCCCCTTCGCTCGGCCCTTTTCGCTCACCTCTGGGTACTGCACCGGGTTTGGGCCTCTGCTACAAGACATCGGGTAAATTGGAGAGAGATTATTTGATAGAAATTGGAGCAAAGGGGGCAAAAAACCACAGGCGTTCGCACCCAGCGAGGCCGCGCAGGCACTGTCCTTGGAGGCTCTCAAGACCCAAAGCCACGAGCCCCCCCGCTCGCTCTCCGTCCCCATCACCCAGCTCCAGCCTCATCAGGGACCCTCTCAAGCTCAAGCAACTCCTATCAAGGAGCAGGACAGGGCTTGTGCTCCCTACTTTGGTTTGCATCTAAATTAAATGCCACCGCTGCTCTGATGGGGTTTAAGTAACACTGAGGCTCAAAACCTGTGTGCCTTCAGCAAAACCCTCTCTCTTCTCGGCGGGGGGGCAAGTGCTCGCTCCGAGAGGCGCCCGCATCCCAGCAGGAGCAAACGCGCCAGCAGTGCCCCGGAAAAAGGCTTCCAGGCTTCGGCACCGATGTTTATTCCTCTGCAATTCAAATATTGGATAGGAAAGTCAAGGGCAGCCTTGGCCAAACACCCAAATGCTAATCACCCTGTGTGGGAACTGGAAATAAATGCCCCCCTTGATACGGGGAGGGAAAGGCCAGCACCTTGTACCAACGAGCACCACTTTGCTCCCAAAAAAAACCTGAGCCCCTTTGGTCTGAACCTCAGCCCTGCGAGAGAGGAGCAGGGCAGGGGGTACGAGAAGAAGAGGAGGGAGAAAGCAGCGCTGGGAGAAAGGGGCGTTTCGGTTTCCCCCTGGCTTGGTTTTCTCCTACGCACCCTCCCAGCGCCCTCCGGGACCACCCGCCCGCCGTGCCCAGCCCGGCTGCTCCCCCAGCATCCCCCCGGGGTGCACAGCCAGCACCGCCGCGCTGATTAATTCTGCTAACCTGCCTCTTTCTCTTGTTCAAGGACCAGAAAGAGCCGTGTAAAGGTGGGCAGCAGGGAGTGAGAGGATGGGGGAAGGTCTGGAGGACGAGCAAGGGACCTGCTCGCTTGGGGATTACCCGGGGGATGCTCAGCGGGGATGCTCAGCAGGGATGCATTACGAGCTCTTCCCCAGCGAGCACGGGAGCGACGCTAATGCTTTCAGAGCAGCGCAAGGAGGGGGCAGGAGGGGCGCACGCCATCGCACGAACCAGCTCTGAGTCACAGCAGCCTCCAGACAACGAGCCAGGGCCGGGAGCGGTCCTCAGGGTGAGGCCAAGGGTGCAAGGGACCAAGCACCAACCCCCTCGCACGGCGCAGAGACCAGGGCGATGCCTCCCCAGGCGAGACGAGTTTCCCCGTTACCGTGGTCATATAACCCCGTTCGAGCCGCCTCCCCCCTCCGCTGGGAAGCACAGAGAGCCTTTCACACAGCAAAATCCTGCCTCCCCACCTCCCTCCTCTTTCCCTCCTGCTCGGCTGACAGCACGCAGCTCGCTCGCCCCGAACACAGCCCCTTTCTTCGGTTGGGTTTCGGAGCCGGGATTTCTCCTGCAGCTTTCTGGACCCTTTCCAAACCCTCCGATGTGGTTAAAGATGCCCCTCGCTTACGCTTCCTCCCGCATCTCCCAATTGCTTCTAAGGAGTCTCCCCTCCACGGTCACTTGCTGCAAGCTTGCTCCGCTCTCACCTACCACGTTCCCCGACCAGTCACCCAGGGATAAACCCAGACACAGCCCAGCAAGCCGAGCTCCCTCAGCACGGATCGGGGGAAGCTCACAAGAGCATCTGCAAAAGGATCAGGGCTGGGATTCCCAAAATCCCTGGCTCCTGCCCTCCAGCTGGATGCTCTCCCCCAACAAGCTCCGGCTGCTCAACGGGAAGGATCCCACGGGGAGACGTCGGGTGGGATGCTGGTCCCGGCCATCAGGCAACCACGTACGGAACAGATGGAGCCACAGAGAGACACTGCTGGGATGGGACGGTGGTCGGGGAACGCCTTGGTGTGCTCTGCCCAGCGCCAGCTGCGGCTCTGCTGCCCGTCCCAAAGGTGCCCATGCGAGCAGGAAAACCCCTAAGTGGCAGACGAGGACTCTTCGGGGATGAAGGGCATCGGCTCGGCAGTGGGCACAGCGCTGGAGGAGGAGGCAGCACCGCGCGGGACCTCACAGCATCCTCCCGTCCGACACAGGTCCGCGTCAGAGTCCGACCCTGCTTTGCTCCAGGCTGTGCATCCGGGTGAACGATGCTGAGTCCTTGGGGCTTAGAGGTGAGACTTCTCCTTCGGGAGAAGCCTCCGGCAGCAGCACCAGCAGCAGCTGAGGACCCTTGGGACCCTTCTTCTATCTTTTCCCTCCAAAAGAGACCCCAAAGGGCACCAAGCGCCGGGGTTCAGCCAGCGAGAGGAGAAACGATGCACCCCAGCCCGAGTTCCCAAGCACATCGGCTGGGTGGGATTCAGGGCACGGTCCCTGTGTTATTTCCGACCCCTTTCCCACCAAGCTGATGCTCCAGAGCAGACGTGCGGAGCAATTTATCCATCGCCAGAGCTACATCCCTCTGCGGAGCTCCCCATCTCCTTCAGCCCCCCGTGCTTGTCCCCTGCCTGCCCTGGACCTCCCTGTCCAAGCCCGGCTGCCTGCAAAGCTCCCAGCCCCTGCAAAGCCCCGATAAAGATGCAGGCAAGCTGGCTGCCACTGGAGAAGACTGGAAAAATGTTGATATTCCAGCAAAACATCGCATCTGAGCTCAAACCCCCAAAATCTTGTAATAATTAAAAAAAAAATTAAAAAAGAAAAAAGCGTTTAAGATTTAAGCTGCAATTTGGAAGTGCCCCGCGGGGCCTCCTGGGAGCTGCGGTTTGGTTTCCCAGGCCCCGTGTCGCCTGCGAGGGTCTGACGCCGTGGGCAGCCTCCCCCTCGCTGGGGCACGGCCCCGTGCCCCGGGGCTCGGCTGGCGAGGGCAGCCCGGCGCGGAGGAGACGCCGGTGCCTGCGAGAAGCCTCAGCACTGCTGCACGCAGGAGCCTACGGCTCCCCACCAGCTACCCCGACAAGCACACCGTGACCGGAGCGATGGAAAAGGAGATGGATGGATTTAGCTTGGCGCTCCAAGAAATCCCCCCCGGGGGTGACCATCTGCTCTCCTGTCTTCCCATTCCGGCAGCAAAATCTGCGCTGGATGGGAGATGCCAAAGCGAGCCAGAGCTGCCTCCAGCCCAGCTGCGAGCAGCCTCGCCACCGTCCATCCCTGAAATGCCGGTGGACTGGGCTGCAACGGGTTGCCAAAACCATCTAGGTGTGTTCAGAGCTGGATCCCTACCTCCCCGTTAAAAGAAGAGCTGGGAAGCAGCACCACCCCCCATGCACGGGAGATGGGGAAAGGCAAGGAGAAACCCAGCCAGAGCCAGAGCTCGGAGCATCCCCACCAACGCCAAGCCCTGTGGTCTAAACCAGAGCTGGAGGTGGGTTTTACTACTCGCAAAACCACGAGCCTGGGATTTGCTGCTCTCCTCAGCATGCCAAAGCTGCTCCCCAGCACATCCCGAAGCCGAGGGATGGGTGACGGGGTGAGATGCAGGATAAGTGCCGATCCCGGGCTGCCCGCCCCGAGGGATGACTTCATCCCGCATCGCGCTTCCCAGCAGAAAGGAGAAGTGCCCTCCCCAGGGCTCTGGTGCCCATCCTCGGACCCTGGAGAGCTGCTAACACTCCTGTTTTCCCCGGCAATGTGAACGGTGGCATCCCTGCAGCCGTGCAGGACTGCTCCACACCCCAGCACATGCCCCCAGGATGCTGCTGGGGGCAGAAAACCGAGCCCATCCCTCAGGGCTCAAGCCCCAGGGGCTGAACAGGGGCACCCTGCCGACAGGGCTGGGGGGGAGCGGAAGCAACAGCGACATGAAGCGAGGTGACATTTAAACCCAGACACAGCTGCAGCGAAGGTGGCAGCATCGGCATTTTTACTAAACCCACCGGTTTAATTACCAACAGCCCGGTGCTCTCCAGCGCAGACACAGCCTCCGAGTCAGCCGCCAGAGGAGCGAAGCGCGAGCATCCCTCCACCGACCCTCCTAACGAGCTGTTAAGCAATTACAATTAGCCAGCAAGGAGTCAACATTGCAAACCCCCTTCCACTGCCGCAAAAACGCCGCGCTGCCCGCAGCGCTGCCTGCTCCATGGCACCTGGGGGGAAACCCAGGCGGTGGGTGCTCACACAGACCGGGTGACAGCCAAGAGACAGCAGATGACAGTGACGGGGTCGAGGAGGATGGGGCTTGTGGCCGACACGGGGGTGCAGGCAGGGGTGCAGGAGCAGTCCCCCGGACAGCCCTTCCCTGCCTGCTTCGGTCACTCTTGCCTGCTTAGCTGCCACTTCTACCCGCCGCTGGCTGAGAAAAGGGTTTCGTTTCGGTCCCTGGGTCACTACCTCAAGGCACAGACGCCTCGCCGAGGCAACCAGAGGAGCAAGGGGGTTTTTCTCCTGCCTCCCCCAAACCAAGTCGTTCCATGCTGTTTACCCACTCTGTGACGTCCCTCTCAGCCGGCACAATGGAAATCGATGCCGAATCGCTCAGGGCTGGCGACGGAGCTGCCATGAGACCACTCAAGCTGACAGACACCCACGAGGAGAGGCAGCCCCGACATTTCAACTCTCAACTCAGGGTCCCGAATCCCTCCTGTGCATCAACAGCACCCAGATCTCCCCCATTTCTCCCCAGCTCACACCTCACCGCGCATCCGTTGCCCTCCACTCCCCATCTCCTCCAGCATCGTTTCGTTTTGCCGCAGCTCCAAAGCGTGCTGGAGCGGCTCCGGCCGGACCACACACCCGTCCCCCCGCCCTGCCCACTTCGATGGGGACGACGCTCCCTCACAGCCCTTGGCATGAAGGTTTCGCTTCCCGGGACGCAGCCTCCGGAGAAGGCTACTCATAGCCTGTGACGTGCTGGGAATCGGGCAGAATCCATTTCAGCCTAAGAGCATTTCAGCCCCCGAGCTCCGCGTGCCCTGCAGACAGCCCGCGGGGTTCACCACTGCACCTGCCAGCTTTCCAACCTCTTTCAGCCAGCGTCTGGTTTATCTCCACCAGCCCTGGGTGCTTTTAACCTTTTCCTTAGCTTTAATTTGGCAGCGAATTCGGCTGAGCTCTACCCCTCTGTGGGGACCATCCGCTCCTGTTCAGCCTCTCCCCCGACATCCTCCTGCGCCTCGCACTTGTGCGGTCCCCGCCGGTCAGCAGGCGGCTGCCACCCGTCTCCTCGCCCAGCCGAAATCCCTCGGTCCTGCCATTGCCAAGGCAACCAGCCACCGATACTGCGGGGCGGCTGCTCGTCCCCTTCCAAAGAGGGGCTCCGGGGGGGCCCAGCCGCAGCACGGTGCAGGGAAGGGGTGGAGGGGAGATGCACGGCGGTGCCGGGGAGGATAGGGCTCCCCAAACACCAGCGCAAAGAGCTCCTGGCATTTGGGAAAAGCCCGTACCGTGGGGTGCTGTCGCGAATGAGTGGTTTAGAGGCCGCTTAAAGCGTTTCGCCTTCCCCAAGCATCTCCAGATGTACAGATGTACGCCTTTGGAGCAGAGCGTTTTCCTAATAAAAAGCCAAGATCCCCGCCCCGGCCCTCGCAGCCGTCACCTCCAGGCCCAGGGAAGCCGCACGCGATGGCAGCGGCCAAGGTGTGTCTCGCCCACCGGGACGCCCTTATGGGTAACCCGCGGCGCCTCCCAGCACAGCCACGGCCACCCAAGCGCCCGCTGCCGGAGCAGCGCCGCGCCCGGCGCCGTCACGGGCTCAGAGGGCATCGAGCTCTCTGCATCGCGCCGGGCCCGGCACGCCAGGACCCACCTGCTCCCCGCCCCCCTCCGCCGCCGCGCGCCCTCAATCGCCTCTTTGACGCCGAAGCCGGCGGCACAGAGAGGGCTGTGAGCGCGGCCGCGCAGCTGGCGCCCGGCTGGGGATGCGCTCGCCTCCCCGCATCCCTCCGAGCCCGGCGGACACGGGCAGCGAGCAAAGGTCCCTGCCACGCCAAATCCCCCGGGATGCCGTGCTGGATGAGCAGAGCTATGGGTGCTCCGATGCCCTCCCCGGGATGCTCCGAAAGCTGCTCAACTCCGTCACGGCACGTCGAGGCCGGAGGAGGTGTGCCGTGCGTCTGAGGGACCTGCCGCCCCAGCGCTGGGCCAGCCAGGCTTTCCGGAGGCCCTTTCCGTTCGGATCCGCCTTTCTCCCAGACACAGAGGAGGCGACCAGCGACCCCAGCTCACTGCAGAGCATCAACAGCTCCGCAGTTAAAGGAGACTTCAACAGAAGCCCCAAGAGGAGGAAAACAGCACAGGAAATTGATTGACAGCAAATGCCCACATTAAAGGGGATGGGGGATACTATTTATCAGCGTGTTTTATGTCTTTTTTTATTGTTTTTAAAAGGACTTAAGCTGCCAGGACTTGGAAGAGCCTCCATGGCTGAGGAGCGATGAAGGGACAGAGCGCTTTGCTCTCCTTTCCTTCTGCCATCACCGAGGTCCAGCGGGACCCGCTGACCCATCCCCGTAGGGACACACACGTGCCGAAGCCATCCCCTCTGCCCGGGGCCTGGGGTTTCTGCAGAGACCGGAGCAACAAATGCGCCACAACATCCTTTCCCTGGCAGGGACCGCACAGCTTTGCCCGCAGGAGGGCAAAGCAAAGGGCGAAGCATCCCTAGAAATAAAGCCGCATCCCTGCTCCTGCCATGGCACGCTCAGTGCTGGAAACCCTGGGGCGCGCAGGGTGAATCCCCAGGGATCCACTCCCACCCTCACCCACCCCACACCGGAATACTGCGGGCAGAGGGAGCAGGACCCAGGGCCAAAGCCCTTTTCCCTGGGTACGGGGTCAGATGCAGGCTCCCCCCACACCCTGCCTTACCGGTCACGGCTGCGGGCAAGAGGACCGGCTCCGGCACCGAGCCCCCACGGCCGAGCCCAGCTCAGGGTCCCCACGCGGTCACTCCAGCCCACCACGACCCTGGGGACAGATGGCCGGAACAGAGACAGGATCAGGCCCAGGCACCCTGCCCCGTCCCACCGCTGGCGGAGGGCAGAGTTAAGGATAAATTACCCCGGCGTAACCTATTTGTTTTCGCTTCACTATCAAGCCCTGCAATTCCCCACCTCCCTTGGCTTCAAGGGACGTTTTTGGGGACCCCCCCCGGATGCCAAGGGGACCGGGTAGCAGCCAGGCTGGGGAGACGTGCTGCCGCGGCATGGTTCGAAGCCAGTTGTGCCTTTGAATAGCCAAATTTTTGCCTTTGAATAACCCAAAATAGGCACATGCCAAATTTTTCCCATACTTCTCCCCCATCACCTGCCAAAAAGCCCCGAGACGCTCACAGCCCCTCCCAACCGAAGGACAGGGCTCGCTTGTCCATCCATCCGCCTCCTTTTCCGTCCGGCTGGCTCTTGGCAGGTCCGGCGCGGTGACAAAGAGCCGATTCAGGGCAGCAGGGCACCCGAGAGGAGCAGGGCAGGGAGCCCAGGGCAAACCGGGCCACAGACCGGCGAGGAAGACGAGGGCTGCAGGGCACCCCAGCCGGAGGAACGGTCCCAGTGACACCAAAACCAGCCCACCCCCCTGGCTCCAAACCTCCCTTTTCCGCAGCAGGGATGGGACCAGCTTTCCCCGGCACCAGGACCCCGAGCCGAGGGGGTGTCCGTCCAGGGAAAGCAGCCTTTTCCAGCAGGGATAGGAGAGCGGGGCGATGCCAAGAGAAAGAAAAGCAGCACCCAGCCTCCTCGCAAACCCCGCTGCCCTTCCTCTTCAAAGGGCTCTTTCTCATCCACTTCCCTACCTGTCAGGATGCTCCCGGCATCCCTGACAAAAGGAATGAAACCCACCGCTGTTTGCAGCGTTTCAGCCTCCCAATTAAAATCAAAGGACACATCGCCACCGCTCTGTCCAAAAGAGATGCGTTATTCCCTGCAGTTCGGGGAAACGCTGCTGTGCGTCATCCCAAAGCCTGTCCCTCCTGCTCTCCCTGCAGCGAGACCCCGGAGGACAGGTCCCCAGGGAGGGACAGGCAAGGACAAGGCTCTGCAGGCAGGGACGGGCTGAGCCGAACAACGAGCATCCAACCCATCGCTGCCTCCGGCTCAGAGCATTTCTGGGAGCCCTCTGGACCACGGCAGAGGGGTGTCCCCTGCTCCCGCACGCCAGCAGCTCTTCTTCCAGACAAAGCTCCCGAGGACGCAGGCAGCCAGACCCAGGCGGTGCCGCGTCCTGTGGGTATCAAGAAGCCCAGCTGGGTTTTCCTCCCCAGACGGCCCCGCTTTAGCTGTGAATTGGCTTTAGCAGCCTCCCCGCCTCCTCCAGCACACGTCCTGCGCTCCCCCAGTCGCAAAACCCTCCCGAAACGCAGTTCCCAGCACCGCCGAAATACCCCCATGCGCTAAATCACTGCCCCGGCGAGACGGCTGCCGGGGAAGCAGGACCAGCCCCACGGCCCTGCTAAGAGCCATTTTAGATTTTTATTGTAATTTTTTTCCCCCTTCTTCCTTTTTTTGATTTTTTTTTCTTTCCTTCCACCTGGCACGCCAGCATTTCCACCCCATTGACTCGGAGCTGTTTCCAGCCAGGAGAACACCGTAATGGCCTCATTATTTCAGATGAGGAATCTGTGTGTTCAATTAGGTAGAGAAGGGTAATTATCTACTTGTAGAAGATAAGAAAAGAGGGGTTATTTTATCAGGGACGTAGCACCAGCACGGTTCCCAGCCAAGTCCCCGGATGCTCCAGCTCCACATGCGACCGCCGGCTGAGCCGAGGGGACGTGGGTCCCCCCCGAATAATCCCCCCACGCCTTCGCTGTGCTCCTCAACACGCAGACCTCACCGCTGCCGCTTGGCCTGGTCCTCCCCACCTTACATCCCCCCAAGCTACCAAAAAGCCTCGTGCCCTGCACCTTCAGCCTCCAGAAAGTACATCTGCTTGGTGACACGCCATTTAATGAGTAATTAACCTTTTTTTTTCATACATCCTCTGCCAGCTGACACAAGCCGGGCAGCATCCTCAGCGGCAGGCAGACAGGTTCTCGCTCACAGCGGCCAAAAAAAAAATCCATCCCCAAATCTCAGACACCTTTTGGTGCACAGGCTTCATCACCTTGCAGTGATGCTGAAGAGCCCTGCATCCTCCCCAGCCGCCTCTTCCCCTCCAGGGACAAGTGTCCCCCCCATCCCCAAGGGATCTGGGACCAGGACGCACCAGAGCAGCAGGCTGGCAAGAGATCCCACAGCCGTACGGATCGGAGAGGAAGAAGGAGACACGCAAGCTGGGAGGGCACAGTGACCGCCCCCGCTTGCTCGCCCCAGCCCAGGGACATCCGCTAAGCCCCGGGGAATACCAGGTACCAGCTGCTTTCCGTTGGGAACGCAATGCGCGCCGGCAGCTGTGCTCCACCACCGGCTTGGGGGATGTCTCCTGCAAAAGCTGGGAGATGGAGAAGAGCAAACCCCATCCCCACCGCAGCGAGACCCCCGGGGCCACGGGAAGCAAGCTTTTCTCCCCAGCACGAAGGCGGCCTCAACACGAGTGAGGCAGAGGGGAAAAACACCTCTGGGTAGAGGGGGGCTGCCCCAGAGCCCCTCTCCAGCACCACTCTGCCCTTCAGCTCTCCCCATGGCTCAGCCCCAAACCCTTCCCTCTCCCCCCAAACTCTCGCACCACGCTTTTTCTTGAATATTTTTTTTTTTCCCTCGGATACATTTTTCTACTCCTCTTTTTTTTTTTAACTCCATTCACTCCATTCAATATTTTTCCAACTAAAACAGCTCCCTGGCTCTCCCACTCCAGCTCCCTGCTGGGTTGCAGCAGCAGGACCAGGGTCCATCTACGTGTGACCGAACCCCCTCCCTAGCCTCCACCCAACGCCTCTCCATCACCACACTTCAATAAAAAGGCTCAGCGGGACCTAAACGCCAGCGTTGCCACACATTCGCCCAGGCTTTAAGCACCGATTGGAAAATCCCAGTGCAAGGAGCAGCATCTCCCCGGAGTCCCAGACAGCGGAGAGGGGCATGATCCAGCCCAGGAGAGGTCCAGCTTCCCCTGGGGAAGCACCCACCTCGCCGCACCCCAGCCAGAGAAGATGCCCATGCTCATGCTCCCCGTGGCATGGGGCAAATCCAAATCCTATCGCCGGACCAGCAGAAAACACCGCCGGAGCGCAGCCCTCGCCCGGCACCTCCCAAGCCACGATCCCTCCACCCCGTCCCTGTCCACCGCACGTTCCCATCTCTTTCCCCACCTCTCGCGGACCCTCTTCTCCCCAAAAGCCATGCGCCGACCTTCCCCCGGCTCGCAGCCGTTCAGCTGCGCTGCAGCCGCAGGGTTTCCCCACTGCAAGACGGAGCAGGGCTGTGCATCTCCTCGCTGCTACAGCAAACCCCACGGCCCCCCTCGGAGCACGCTGAGGGGCAGGCTGGGATGGAGGGCGCGTAGGGAGGAGGTGGGGAAGGGCAGGAATAAGCCTGAACCCACCGGTTCAGCACCCAAAAATACACGCAGGGAAGGCACTTGCTCGCCAGTATCACTCTGTGCGTCCGCCCCGGATGAAGCCGTGGAGGAAAACCTCACCCTCGTGCCGCTGCATCCCCACACCCGGAGGGACCCCAAGCCGCAGTTTTCACAGCCATCCTTCCGCAGGGCCGGCCATCCCACGCTATCTCCCCCCTGCCCGAGGCCGCCTGTCCCAAAAGAGGAAGGACTCAGCCCTCCTTAACACCAGGATAACCGCAGAGACACGGGGCAGCTGCTCGTGGTTAGACTTCTGTAACTTGTGGCTGTTCCATTAAGCACGACCCTGCAGCGGAGAAAAGAAAACAAGCGGCGCAGCCTTCCCGTAGCCGCTCCTTTGAGGCGATGCACAAGCAGCCTCATTTCCTGCTCCTCTTATTAGCATTATCCCAATTTCCCCGATTTTACCGTAAGGCCCAAAAATTTGCAGATCATGCTGCTGCTACAGTCGGAAACTTTGGGTTTGCCAGCTGAGAGGCTTCGCCGGCCTCCAGAACTGCTCTGACCTGCTCAGGAAAGCCATTTCTTGCCTAAATAAGCACTAAATCTCACTTCTTTCTAATTTTTTTCAGCACAAAAACCACGAGGCGAGTTCAGTCCTAACAGAAACGTTACAGCTCAAGTTTCACCCGCCCGTATCTCCTGTAGTTTTATGCCACCCGAGCAGCCCAACGAGGGCTGCAGGGTAAAGCCGGGAGCAATTAACCACGAAGCCAAAACCGCAGGGCGGGCGCGAGCACCTGCCCCTCCGGCTTAGCCCTGCCGGAGCATCCTGGGCCGCATCCCGGGCCCTAGCCGAGGGCTGGAGGAGGAAGGATTTTTTCCGATGGAGAAGCACAGGCCGAGAAAGCGTTGGGAAAGGATGGGAGGGTTGGGTTTGCCCCTTCCAGGCAGCGACGAGTGGCTATAAAAGGCCGCCTTTGTCACCGCAGCAAAGCGGCGGGCGGAAAAATGAGGACAGAGCCGCTCGAGGCGGGGGGGAATGAAAAAACCCCGACCGGTTTGGGGGTCTCTCCTGGTCACCCTGGCCGGGGTGCGGTGCCGAGGTGCCCACGGTGGGGTCCCGCTCTCCCCAAACCCGCCTGGGCGATGCAGGATGGAAAGCCCCCGTTGGGACGGGGGGGCTCCCGCCCCTGCGGCTGCTGGGGGAGAACGGAGCCGGGCGATGCTCTGGAAGCCCAGAGTGGGGGGGCACCCACCACCCTTTGGGGGAGGGCCCAAACGCCACCGAGGCCTCGCACCGAGGGGTGATGGGGGCCGGTGGGGGGGTCCCGATGCTGCCCCCGGTTTGGGGGGCGGTCGCCCGCCTCCCCCCCCGGTTACCTCTGCCGTAGGCGAAGGGGAGGCGCAGGGCGCGGCCCTGGCGCACTAGGCTGATGTGGAGGTAGGTGAACCAGACGGCGAAGGTGAGCAGCACCAGCAGCAGCAGCAGCTTCAGCTGCTTCCGGAGCTTCTTCACCGGGAGCCGCGGCATCCTGCCGCCCGCATCGCCCCTGCCGCCGCCGCCGGCCTAGCCCCGGCCCATCGGGCCCCCCGCCCGCCCAGCCCGCTCGTTACGGGCCGGCTGCGAGGGCAGCGGGGCGGCGGCGCGGCTCGGCGCGGTGACCCCCGGCCGCCCGGTGCATCGCCGCCGCCCCGTCGCGCCGGCACCCGCGGGTGGGGGAATGAATGAGCGGGGCCGCGGCGGGAGCGGGGGGTGCTGCGAGGGGCCCCGCCCCGGCGGCGCTGCCGCCACGCCCCCTCAGCCCGAGCGACGGCACCGCCCGCCAATCGCGGGTCGCCCAGCGGCAGCCCGCCGCCAATGGGCGCTCCGCGGGGGAGGAGCCCGCGGAGGCGCCGCACGTCTCCACGCCAACGGGCCGGCATCCCCGCGAGGCGCCGCGGGCGAGGCCATGCGGGGCGCGGGGGGGGTGGCCGTGTCCCCGTTCCTGTCCCTGCCCCTGTCCCTGCGGGGCGGGAGGGCGGGCCGTCGGCGGGGCGGGAGAGGAGGGGCGCTCCGTGCCGCGGGGCCCGGCGGGGCCGGCAGGATGGGTGACGCGGGCCTCGGCGGGGCCGCCCCCCGACCTCTCCCCCCCGCGGCGGGGATGGTACGTTTCCGCGCGACCGCGGCAGGGGGCTGCCGGGGCCTGGTGCGGTCCGCGGGAGGGGCGGGATCCCCCCGATCCCCCTCGCTGGGAGCTGGGATCCCCCGGATTCCCCTCGCTGGGGGCTGGGATCCCCCGGATCCCCACTTGCTGGGTGCTGGGATCCCATGGGGGCTGGGATCCGCGGGATCCCCCTCGCTGGGTGCTGGGATCCCATGGGGGCTGGGATCCCCGGGATCCTCTGCGTTGGGTGCAGGGATCCTCAGGATCCCCCTCGCTGGGTGCAGGGACCCCCGGGGCCAAGGCCACTTCTGCCGGCGGGGCCGTCTGGAAGCGCGAGGGCTGTAGCTCGCCCTGTGCAAAGCCTAACAGTAACCAACAATAAGAATTATGCCAGCAGCGACCAAGGAGCGGTACGGACCGCGCCGCCTCGAAGGAGCCGCTCGCCAGGGCTGCTCCTTGGGGCCACGGCCCTGCGCCCCCGGGCCACCTGTGCTCAGCCAGGCTGAGGCCGGCCACAACTCACTTCACCGCTGCACCGGCTGGTTTTTCCCTCCGCAGCGTGGTGGTGGAAACATCAGATCTTTTTTTTCTCCTTTGCCGCTCCACAAGTTGAGGCAGCAGCTCCTCCTCGCTGCAGCTTGGGGCTGGGACAAAAACAAGTGAGAAATCAGTTATTAGGGAAAAAAATACATTCACAGCTCGGAAAACTAGAGGGCACCAGTGCTCTGGTTTGCGTTTCCCTGCGCTCAGCTCCATTACGGATGTGGAAGGTCAATTAGCTCGTAATTAAGCCCAATTTAGACAGACAGGTGGGGAAAGCGGCAGAGCTTTCCCGATCCTTGCAGCAGGCTGGGGCGGCCGGGGCTTGCAGGGCTGCCCCAGCCGGGAGGAGCAGGAGGAGGAGGCCGGGCTGAAGGGGATCTCTGCACAAGGAGCTCCCAACGGATGCGGAAGATGCACATCCGGGGAAATTAAGCCGTTATTTCCCCTGTTTTTTGCACCTCTCCAGCAAAGGGAGCAGGAGGCCATGGGTTGGGGCACGGCTGTTTGCACAGCCTTCGGCCAGGGGACCAAAATTCAGCCTCTTCCCACACCGCCAGCAGCCCTGTGGGGGACTGGGAGGTTTGGGAACACCGGAGGGATGTCCCAAAAAATTCGTGACTGGCCCATGCCGACCGAGGAGAGAGGCTGGGACACAAAGTACAGAATTACAAGAGCAAATATTCATGCACATGAGGAGTCCCAGCCAAATCGGGGCACCCCGAATGTGGCTTCACGCAGGGTTCTTACACCCTTCAATTGTTTAGGTACAAGACGACTTGACTGATCACTAGCACCCACGCTACCAATTACTAATCACTGTAAAACTTTGCAAAGCAACTCTGGTTTTGCAGCATTCTTGCTGCTTGTCTATTGATCCAGATGTCCCTGCCATCAGTCTTGCTGGAGTTACTGATCTATGACGCCAGACAACGCTGGGAGGGTTTCAAAGACGTGTCGGAAGGGCTAGGACGCTGGCGTTATCTTGGTTGACCCGGGGTATCCTTTATGCTTCATGGACAGCTTGAAGCTTCTGAGAAGCAAAGTCCTTCTTTCCAGGGCCGGGCTGTCCTTCAGTTTGTTTTATTTAAGCATGAACAATCCCAGAGTTGCCAGTAAAATTTTATTACCTCCTTATATTACAGTCTATAATGTGAATTAAGACATATTAACAAAGTTAATACACTGTCACACGTAAAAACTGGCTGGTATAATAGTTAGGGAAGGGATTTTTTGTTAGGGCGATGGTGCCCTGGGGACCACAGGGAGCCAGCATGGGGCTTTTCACAGGTCCCAAACAACGTCCCCAACAAGTGGCACCTTCCGGCCTCACCCCACATTTGTGGGGGACGGAGTCGGAGCCGGGCTTGGGTGCCTCCGCAAGAGTGGGGTTTGTTCCTGGCTGCTTGGACCCTATGAAGGGCTGCCTTAGAGGTGGCAGAGCCAGAGGGGACGAGCTCTGGGCCAGCCGCAGCCTGTCCTGGTCCTGCCCCCCCACCAGCAGGATTTCAGGGATTTCACAGGCAGACACATGCCCAAGCCCTTCGCACGACATCCTGCCTCCTCCCCGTGCCAGCAATGTGCTTGGCCCTGCCTTGACGAGGTTTCCGGGAAGAACCCCTCCTCCAAAAAATTAGGGGAGTGGCGATCCGCGCCGTGCCAAAGGGACGATGATCCCGGCCAGGGCTTCTTCTGCCAAAAGCCTTTCGCCTCGATGGAGCTAGAAACTTTAGGGGCCGTGAAGTTGTATCCCATCAGCCTCGACCGCTTGCAGACACCGAAAAATCCAAACTGCCGGCAGCGGGGAGCTGGGGTTTGGGGCTGAAAGCAGGGGGGGGAAGGGGGTTCCCAGTGCCGTGCGGCGGGGACCTTATTTAGGGTTTCTTCACCAAGCAACCCAAAACACTCACAGTTGACCCCAGTCGGCCATCCCAGGAGGGGTCAAAGAAGGGGACAAAGAAAGGGACAAGGAAAGAAGGGGGCAAAGAAAAAGAGGGTAAACAAGGGGGCAAAGAAGGGAACAAAGAAAAAAGGGGGCAAAGAAGGGAACAAAGAAAAAAGAAGGCAAAGAAGGGAACAAAGAAAAAAGAAGGCAAAGAAGGGGACAAAGAAAAAGGGAGCAAAGAAAGGGGTAAAGAAGGGGGCAAAGAAGGGGACAAGGAAAGAGGGGAACAAAGAAAGAAGGGGGAAAGAAGGGGTGTCGTGGTTTAACCCCGGCTGGCAACCAAGCCCCACCCAGCCGCTTGCTCACTCCCTCCTGGTGGGATGGGGGAGAGAACCAGAAGGGAAAAAGTGAGAAAACTCGTGGGTTGAGATAAAGACAGTTCAATAGGTAATTCGTGGGTTTAGATAAAGACAGTTTAACAGGAAAAGCAAAAGCCGCACACGCAAGCAAAGCAAACCAAGGAATCCATTCACTCCTTCCCACCGGCAGGCCGGTGTTCAGCCATCTCCAAGAAAGCTGGGCTCCATCACGCCAATGGTGACTTGGGAAGACAAATGCCGTCACTCTGAACGTCTCCCCTTCCTCCCCAGCTCTATATGCTGAGCATGTCGTCCTATGGTATGGAATACCCTTCGGTCAGTTGGGTCCCCGGCTGTGTCCCCTCCCAACTCCCTGTGCCGCCCCAGCCTGCTCGCTGGTGGGGTGGGTGAGGAGCAGAAAAGGCCTTGACCCTGTGTCAGCACTGCTCAGCAGGAACGAAAACGTCCCCGTGTTATCAACACTGATTCCAGCACAAATCCAAAACAGCCCCATACTAGCTACTGTGAAGAAAATTAACTCTACGCCAGCCCAAACCAGCACATTCTGACAGCTAAAACATCAGTGTGTTACCAACGTCATTCTCATCCCGAACCCAAAACACAGCCCCATACAGCTACTAGGAAGAAAATTAACTCCACCCCAGCCCAAACCGGCGCAGCGGCCAGCGCGGGATGCCCCCGCCGCGCAGGGGGAGGCCGGGGGGCTTCTCCTCGCCGGGCAGGGGTGCCCGGGCGGGGCGGCCCCGTCCCGCCCCCTCCTCGGTCCCGGGGAAACGAAACCGCCGCCGGACGCCGCCTCCCCCCGCCCGCCCCCCCGCCCGCCGCAGCCCCGAGCCCGCCGGGATGGAGCGGTCGCGGTCGCCGGCGCCGGCGCTGCCGCCCTACGAGCCGCTGGCGGAGGAGCTGGGCATGGAGGGGCTGCCGCAGAGCACCGTCGTGTCTGTGGAGCCGGCGCCGCCGCCCCCTCCCCGCGACCACCTGGCCTGGTCCCTCTGCATGACGCTGTACGCCAACGTCTGCTGCCTGGGCTTCCTGGCGCTCGTCTTCTCCGTGAAGGTGGGGGGGTCCCACGGCCGGGCCGGGGGGCGGGGGGAGCCCGGCCGCCGCCTGCGCGGTGGGGTGGGGGCGGCCCCGGGGACGCCACTGAGCCCCCAACCCCAGGGAGGCCCATGGACCCCACAGAGCCCCAAAGTCCGGGAGCCCTGTGGACCCCACAGAGCCCCCAAGCCCAGGGAGCCCTGTGTCCTCCATAGAGCCCCCGACTCCAGGGAGGGCCATGGACCCCATAGAGCCCCCAAAGTCAGGGAGGCCTGTGGACCCCACAGTGCCCCCACCCCAGGGTGCCCCATGGACCCCATAGAGCCCCCATGGAGCCCATAGAGCCCCCATGGAGCCCCCAGAGCCCCCAGGCCCAGGGAGCGCTGTGGACCCCACAGAGCCCCATGGAGCCTACAGAGCCCCCAAGCCCAGGGAGACCTGTGGACCCCATAGAGCGCCCAACCCCAGGGAGAGCCATGGACCCCACAGAGCCCCAACCCTGGGGTGCCCAAAGCACCCCACAGAGCCCCCAAGCCAGGAGCCCCATGGACCCCATAGAGCCCCCAAGCCCCAGGGTGCCCCATGGACCCCACAGAGCCCCTGCTCCATGGGCCCCTGGCCCCACAGAGCCCTGGCCCTGGCTGGACGCTCTGGAGGAGGCAGGGGTTCGGGGCAGTGGGGCAGTTGGCACCCTGGGGTACTCTTGGTGTTACGGGGGGAGCTCAGCCCAGCGCGGCAGCTCAGGCTTGCACGGCCCCTCCAGCACCTCTCCTACCTGGCTGCAGCCTGGAGCCTGCCGGGCTCCTCCACTGGCCCCCCCAACCCCACTGACTCTCTCCTCCGCCTCCCCCCAGTCCAGGGACCGCAAAGTCCTTGGCGACTACAGCGGGGCACTCAGCTACGGCTCTACCGCCAAGTACCTGAATATCACCGCCCTGCTGCTCAACGTCTTCCTCATCATCCTCGTCATCGCCCTGATCGCTAGCGGCACCATCGCCGTGGTGAGCCTCTTCAACCACGAGCAGGAGTATCACCCCTTCCTCGGCCCCACTTAGCCCTTCCCTTGCTCCGCGGGCAGAGCATCCCCCTCTACATCTGCTAGGAGCCCGCATCACCCCTCGGAGCTGGGGGGGGATGTCCCCCATGCGGCCCCCCGGAGCCCGCTGGGGTCTTGTCCTGCTTTCCTCACTGCTCAAAGCCGCGACGGAGCCCTCTCTGATGGCCGCCCTCATTGGCCTCCCTGGAAGTGCCTGGAGACACCTCTCCTCTGGCAGGAGCCGAGCATCCAAAAACTAGCAAAGGGAAAGAGTGTGCTTTTCTGCTTGCCGCTTCGCTCTGATTTTGTAGTGCCTCTAAGTGCCCCAAGTGCCTCTAAGAAGAATCCTAAGGAGAAGCGCCTCGTTCGGAGAAAACCTGGTTCGAATAAAGGTTTCTTTCACTTTTGCCCCTGGCTCAGTTTCATTTTGGCAGGGGGTGGTTTGGGGTCCACCCACCCCAGCTTGGCCGGCTGAGAAACGGCGTCCGCCCTTGGGACGCGCCCGGAGAGGGAAATTGTCCCTTGGCACGGAGCATCACGGAGGTGATGCTCGAGGATGCGCCAGGCTCGGTGAACCCGGGTACTCGTGGGGAAGAGGCATCCATACGGGATGCAAAGTGCTTGTAAGGCTCACCCCAAGGATGCAGGTAGCACCTCATCTTTGCCGAGGTGTCACCAGGAGCACCCCCATCCTCACCGACCCTCAGGAGCAAGCGGAGCTGAGAGCAAGCTTGATTTTTGGGTGGGGGGGCTGTGCAAAGGCTTGAGCAAGACGAGCTCGAACATGACTCTCTGCAGCCATGCGCGGGGCAGTGGGGGCGGGAGAGGCTTCCAGAGGGAAGGGGAAGCTGTGGGTGGTGTGGCTCCATCCCAAATTGCCTTGCTGCGGCAGCGAGCCGTGCAACTCAGCCCTGAGAGATGGGGCGGCGCTGGGACCGCCGGGTGATGGGGACGCCAGCCAGGCAGGGCTGATCTCGGGGTGAAGCAAGATGTGACCCCCCTCTCCTCTCCTCCAAAGCCTTTTCAGCATCAGGCCAACCATCCCCACCGCCTCAGTGCACGGGTTGGCTGGGAAGCCGGCAGTAATCCTCGCGCCTCCGGGGCTGCCAGCACGTGGCACTGGGCTGCCCGGCTTCGGCGGTGTCCGAAGTGACCCAGGCAGGACCCCGTGAAAAATCCTGGCTGAAGGCCATCTGGCAGAGCTTCAAGTATGCGGTTGGCCCGGCTTCCCCTCTCCCCAGCTTGCTGGAAGCCTTTGCGCTCCTTGCCCTCGGCAGGCTCGGGTCCTCGGGGCTGGGGCCCCATGAGGATGGGAAAAAAAGCCTTTTTTTTTTCCCTCTCTCCAAGAACATTAGGCTCCTGCCAAGAAGCTGCGCTCATGAGTAAGATGTCAGAAATCCTGCCCGCAAAACACAATGGTTATTTGTTGCAGGATCCCTGGCACCAACCTCCTGGTGAATCATTTATTCCTCCACTTCTTCCCATAAGAGCAAACAAGCACGTGCTCCCGGTTGCAAACAGGGCTGCTCACTGCCTGCCCGGCTCGCAGGCCACTGACATGCCCGCCAGCGGGATACCGGATCAAACATCCCCATCCAGCTGTGGGGGTCAAGAAGTTTTTTAAAAGGACAGCAAACCCCTGCTCGAAAACATCGTCCTGACCTTTCAGGCTCTTGGCTGCTTCGTTACAGCGCTGGCAACAGCCGCGTCCCATTATACGAGGGGTTGGCGGCGCGCCGGCGGGGTGTGCTGTGTCGCACCCGCTCCTGCACGCTCCTTCCTCTTCCCGTTTTCTCCCCGACCCCAGCAGGAGCAGGATCCAGCCTTGTTCTGCCCAAATCCCTTGCGGCACGTTGCTGCCTTGGGGGATTTTGATGCCCATCTGGGTTGGCACAGGGGTATGGGCTCACCGTGCACCCCCAGGAACTCTCCCCCCCTCCTCAATCAGCCAACACATGCAAAAAATCCTGGGGCACGTCCCTTAGGGATGCTCTGCAGCCGAAAACCCACCAGGGCGGTCCCAGTCCGATATGCCTGACGGGAGCAGGATGGGGTTGAAGAGGGTGCAGCAGCCCCTCACCCTCTGCACCACCCCAAACCCCTCCCGCGCCTCCCCAAAGGGCGACTGGGGTTTTTCAGCATGGGGATGCCCCTCGGTGCCGGGAGGGAGCCAGGTGGTGGTGTGGTTTAACCCGGCAGGCAGCTAAGCACCACACAGCCGCTCACTCACTCCCCCGCAGTGGGATGGGTAAAAGTGAGAAAACTCGTGGGCTGAGATAAAGACAGTTTAATAGGGAAAGCAAAAGCCGCGCACAAGCAAAGCAGAACAAGGGATTCATTCACCACTTCCCACCGGCAGGCCGGTGTTCAGCCATCCCCAGGACAGCAGGGCTCCATCACGCCTAACGGTGACTGGGGAAGACAAACGCCATCACTCCGAACGTCCCCCCCTCCTTCTTCTTCCCCCAGCTCTATATGCTGAGCACGCCGCCATATGGTATGGGATATCCTTTGGTCAGTTGGGGTCAGCTGTCCCGGCTGTGTCCCCTCCCAACTCCCTGTGTCCCCCCAGCCAGCTCGCTGGTGGGGTGGGTGAGGACCAGAAAAGGCCTTGACCCTGTGTCAGCGCTGCTCAGCAGGAACGAAAACGTCCCCATGTTATCAACACTGTTTCCAGCACAGATCCAAAATGGCCCCATAGTAGCTACCGTGAAGAAAATTAACTACCCCAGCCCAAAGCAGCACAGGTGGGACAGCTGGCACAGGGGGGGCTTTGAAAGCAGGGAGAGCAAAGTCCTTTTTCTGGGGTCAATCCACCCGATTCGGGGGCTACCACCCCGCAGCAGGGAGGAGCAGGGCAGTGGTGCTCCGAGGACGCGAACAGCCTGTTTGTGCTTTTACAGCAATTGCTTCAGGCTGTCAGCAAGCGGCCAACAAGCCCTTGAACTCCCGGCCACAGTGCCAGAAGGGAGCGCCGAGCGAGTGGTGGGACCCGTGCCAGCCCTCGGCAAGCCCTGTAACCCAGCGAGCCGCTCTCAACCCAGGGTAACAAGCCTCCCGCAAACCTAATGGTCCCGCGTTCACCTCGCAGACCCTTCCCTCCAGGCATGCAAAAGCCTCCTGCCACCCTGGCATTTCGGTTTCTTGCACCCTCCCCCCGGCACTTGCCCCAAAAGCCATCACCCACCGCATCCCCTTAACTCTGCCCGGCCCCGCTACGGGCATCCCCGGGGACTAAACCACCTCCCCAAGGGCTGGGGCTGCAGGTGGGAGCGGGGCGGGGCGGAAGCACCCGGCCGCAGCAGCAATGTGGGTTGAACTTTGTCTCTCTGCTTTCTAGTGTCTCGTTTGTTCAGGTGCAAGGGCAAATAAATGAAAAAGCTGGAAACGCAGGCGGGGACGTGGGAATTTTGGTGGGCAGTTGGTGCCGAGCTCGGGTCGGTGAGACACCAGCTGTAATCCCGCTTGTGCCGGCCGGTTGTGGGAAATGGGATCCCTAAACGGGTGCTTCAAAATGATGGACAAGGAGCAAATCAGCTGCGCTCCGTCCTTGAGGCTGCCAGTTGCCCTGGGCCAGCATCCCGACACCACGGGTCCCTTAGCCTCCACATGAGCCGGAGAAGCAGGTGGTGCCCCATGGAGGGACCCCAGCACCCCAAAATGGGGAACCCCCCATCGGGCTCCTGCAAGCAGCTTTTTCGGCAGCACCGTATGTCAGGCGTTGGGGCTGGAGTACAAACACCCCACTGAAATTGCCACCGAGCCCTCGCCACCCCCACCATCCCTTTGCCCATCCCTGCCAGCCTCCCCACTTCCCCGCAGTGATTCCTTAATTAACACCATGACCTAACAAACCTCATTAACCTCAACGAGCAGCCCCCTGCCACCAGGGAAGTAGCTGAGGAAAAGAAAAAAAAAAATCTTTAATTTCCTGTGGGTTCAGGACAAGTGACGTTAGGGGCCAGGACTTTCAGAA
Organism: Calonectris borealis; assembly: GCF_964195595.1. NCBI lineage: Eukaryota > Metazoa > Chordata > Aves > Procellariiformes > Procellariidae > Calonectris > Calonectris borealis. The sequence goes on from NC_134325.1 coordinate 21,513,922, forward strand.
CCACCCCCCAAATTACCAGGATGGCCAGAAAAGCCACGGGGCAGCGAGCGCAGGTGATGAACGCCTTTGCCCTCCTCCTGGCACAAATCTTCCACTCTTACTAGGTGGGGAAAAACCCCTTTCTCAGAAAAATATCAGGTATGGGTTTCCCTTCATCAACCTCTCACTCAGCCTCCAGGAGCCGGCCACCGAGCAGGAAGGATGCTGGTATTTCCAAAACCCGTGTAGTTTGTAGCTCTGTGCCTTGGCGGTTTTTTGATTCCGATGTTTTTTACCTCCCTGCTGTTTCCTTGAAACGTTCTTCTTTTTTTTTTCCACCCCTCAACCTTTTTTTGGCAGCCGCAAGATCTCACCACGGCTGCAACACCTCATCATGGATGCCGAAACCAAGGGGAAGGAGAAAACCCCCAAAACCCAACTTGCAAACCCAGCGGTTGGGTGACCCCCGCTGCTGCTGCTGGCTTTAGCCTCTGCGGATGGGGATCGAGCCCTCGGCGGTGGTTTGCAGCTGGGGAGGGAGTTTCAGGGGGCTGGTGGCCGCCCCCCCAGCAGTGGCATGTCCTCGCTGTCATCCAGTGCCACATGTCCCCGCTGCGACTGAGAAACCCCAGAGGTGCGATTTTGCCCTGACCTGCCCCGGGCAGAAATTGCTCATCAGCCCGAGAGTGAAAAAAGCAAAGAGGAACGGGCAAGGCGCCCGCCCCGGTGCATCACCCGAGCCATGGGCATTCCCCTCCGCCTGCCCCCCAGACCACGCCCGGGGCTGCGGCTCTCCCCCCCCGCCGGGCCCCCAGCCCGCCCGGGAGCCCACCCCGCCCCGCAGCCCGTCCGCAGGAGATCCGCCCCGGTGCCCTGCGTGGTGTCAGGCGGGGCGGCCCCACCCCAGCAAACCCTTCCTCTTACCTATAATTAGCCGGGGCGCCTGTGTCCCCGCTCTACCCAGGGCCGGGCTGCCATGGAGAACTTGCCCCCGTCCGTCAGCATCGACATGCATCCCTACGGCAGGAACGGGACAGGTTCCCCGGCCACCGCCTTCGGCCCCACCATCACCTCTTTTGTTCGGCCGGAGCCCGTCCCCAACCCCCAGGACTTTGTGCTCTGGTCCTTCTTCAACAGCATGTTCTGCAACCCCTTCTGCCTGGGCTTCATCGCGCTCATCTTCTCCGTTAAGGTGAGGGGAAAGTCACCCCCATCCCACCACCCCCCTGCCTGGCTCGGGAGTCCCGCCTGCTGCCTGCCCCCGTGCCAGGGCTCCCTGATCCCATCTTTTCCCGTACCATCTTGTCCCACCCCATCTCACCCTGTCCCATCTTGTCCCACCCTGCCCCAGCTTGCCCCAAACCGCCCCATCCCCACCTCGATCCCCATCCTTCCCCCCATGAGACGCCCCCCCACTCCGTTCTGCCACGTCCAGCCCCACCACGCCACTCCGCACCCAACGTCCCCAGCAAAGCCACGATTCGAGGGCCGCCTGTTCTCCTTTGGTGCCTTGGGAAGGGGGACCCGGGCAGCGCGGCCAGTCCAGCTCTCCTCCCACAGACTTGAGCGAGCCCCAAACTGTCTCCCACCGGGGGGATAAGGTGGGCAGGCGGCTCCCGGCTCCCTCCCAAAACCACTGCGAGGCTTCACCCTATCTGAGATAAGAAACGATTGCTCCCTGCGCACTTTTCCTTTATTACCTTGAAAGTAAATAATTTTCAACGGGCACCCTGATGACCGTAGAGAGGCGCATGTCAGCATCTGCCGGCACTGCAGGAAGCGCCGTGTGGGCGCTTCCGACCAGACCCCCCCTCTTCTGCCCGGCTCTCCCCCTCCCGCGCTGCTGCCCCAGCCTCCCAAGAGGACTGTGCAGCATGTTGCCAAGCGTAATGGCTTTTCATAAGGCATTAGGAAAGCTTTCAGGCTGCTGTGAGCTCCATTTCTGCCGCATCGGGGTGGGTTTCTCGGGGTTGTGGCAGAGCCCGGAGGATCCCTGTGCCAGGCTTCGGCAAGGCCAGCTGCTCGATGGCGAGGGAGACCGGCATGTCCCCTCGGCCCATCGCCACCACCACCTCCGCCTCTGTCTCGTGCCATTTCACTACCCATCTTCCTCTCCCGATGCACAGGCCAGAGACAGGATAATCGCCCAGGACCCGTCAGCTGCGGGCAGCTACGGGAGGACGGCCAAGCATCTGAACGTCGCAGCGCTCTGCCTGGGCATCGTGGGTACCATCATCTGTATCGTGGTGCTGGTTGTATACTACAACAGCTTGCTGGCGGGCAGCCGCCTCTAACTCCGTCCCACTGAGAAGCAGCAGCACCGGGGCCTCGTTTTTTCTTCCCCTCCACCCCACTCATCCAAAACTCACCCGCCTCACTCCTGGGGGAGACGCGTGGGTCCTGTGGGACCTTTCTCCCCACTCCCACTGGACAAGGGGGTGTCCTCAGGCACCCTCCTGGTTGCACCCTGGCTGAGACAACCCTTTTCAGCACATACCCATGGGATGAGCTCCCAGCAAATAAAGCTCCTTCCCCACCTTTCTCCTGGGAAACATCATGGATTTGGGTTTTGGGGGGCGTTATTCCCCCCAGGCACCCCCACCTCAGGGGGCTGGGCTACCCCATAACTCAGACGAGCGGGGAGGCAGGGCTGAGCGAGGAAGAGCAGCAGGAAAGGGGCTTGCAAAGGGGGTGCCATGTTGGTGCTGTTAGGTAAATGTAAACGCACACACCCTGCCCAGGCTTCTGGGGTGTTCAGAGACACCCCACACCCCTCGAGGACCAATTTCTGTGCTTCCTCCTGCCTGTGTCAGCTACCATCCCAGGCGGAGATAGCCACTGCGGGGAGGGGGACCGCCAGGCTCTGCAGCCCCTGCTGAGGAACCCGGGGCTCAGCAGCGGAGCTGGGGGGGTCCCACCTTCCCTTGCACCCACCTGCCCTTCATTTCGGCACCCTGAAACCATCCTCCAAGCCCACACCTGTCCCTGCCCCACGGCAGTGCCATCTCCCCACCCTTCGCTGCCCATGGAGCGGCTCTCCGAAGGGGAAATTTGGCTTTTGAGTCCCCAAAGTCCCCTGGAGTCCCCTCTGAGTCCCCAAGGTCCCCTCTGAATCCCCAATGCTGCCCCACACCCGCCAGCTTACGCTGGGTGGGGGTACAGGGACAGGGACGACCGTGCCCTGGGTGGCAGTGCCACCCACCGAGGAGGGGGCTGAGCCCCAGGGTGGCCCCCGGGGCGGGGGGGCTGTCCGGCCGCCCCGCCCGCGCTGGGGGGCCCGGGCCGGCGCTGGGGGCGGTGCGGGGCCGGACCCCCTCCCCGGGCGGGGTCGGTTTCATTTCCCCGGCGCTCCCCGCCTCGGCTCCCGGCGCGACCCGGCCATGAAGCCCCGGCAGGCGGAGGTGTCCATCTCGCTGCAGCCCCCCGGGCGGGGGGCGACCCCCGCCGCCGGCCCCGACGGGCAGCCGCGGGACTACGTGCTCTGGTCCCTCCTCAACGCCCTGCTGGGCTGCGGGCTCGCCTACCTGGGCTGCCTCTGCTTCCCCGCGCTCGTCTTCTCCATCAAGGTGAGAGAGGGGACGGTCCAGGGACCCCCACCGCTACCCCCGCTCCACTGGCCAAGACGTCCCAGGACCCCCGAGCCAGCCCGCTCCTCCCGGGACCTCCCGAGCAAGCCCCAAGAGCCAACCCGGCCCGAGACCCCCGACACGTCCCGACCCTCTCCCCGGCCCGGGACCCCCTGGCCTGAGACCCCCCGGCCTGAGACCCCCCGACCCAGCCCCCTCCGACGCCAGCCCTGCGCTGAGACCCTCCCCGATCCGGTCCCCCCTGACTCAGCCCGACCCGGACCCTTCCCCGGCCAGGGAGCCCCACTCCCCGGAACCCCCCGACCGAGCCCGACTCGGATCTTTCCCCAGCCAGGGACACCCCCTGCCCTAGCCCACCCCAGACCCTTCTCCCATGCCAGGACCTCCAGATCCAGTCTTCCATCCCAGACCCCCCTGATTCCACCCTGCTCTGGGACCCTCCGATCCGGTCCCCCGCCACCTGATCCACTGCCCCACCGAGCCTGCCTATCCCGAGAGCCAGGACCACGGGCAGGGGGAACGGGCAGCGCCAGTGGCTTCACCCCCTGTCCCGAGGCAATGCGTCCCTGAGGTCCCAGCACCACCTTGCAGCCACCCCAGGGCCAGGCCCCCAACCAGGTCCCCCCTGCTGAGCCCCCCATTTGCCTCCACAGGCCCGCGACTGCAAGGTGCTGGGGGACCTGGAGGGTGCCCGGCGGCATGGTGCCCGTGCCAAGGTGTTAAACATCATCTGCTCCCTGCTGCTGGTCCTCGCCGTGGTGGCCATCATCGTCATCATTGCCATATCCAGCACCATCTGACTGCCACGCAGCCACCGACCTGCTTGCTGCCACCACATGGGGTGCTTCTCCTCCCCACTCCTCTTCCTCCCAAAATGTCCCTGTGTCTCCACTTTGGGTGCATGGCACCGGGGGAAAGAGCGCGACGCCCTGTGCCCTCGCTGCCTGCACCCCTGGTGTCCCAGCACAGCCGCTGCATGGAAGGGGATGGGTGGGCCGGGCTGGGATGCTGAGGACAGCCCCCCCTTCTTCTTCGCTTGTGCGCCTTGGCAGGGAGCTGCTGGGCTTCCCGGTGTTTAACCAAGCTGCAACGCGTGTATAGGTCACTGTTGCCACAAATAAAGCTTGTCCGGCCAAACCCCCTCACCTGTCGCCTTACTCACAGTGGGGAAGGAGGAGAGAGTCCTTGTGCATCTTTGGGACAGCATCCTCCTCCCGCTGCCGGCTCCATGGCTCTCTGCCTCCATCCCCGCCGCGGTGCAGAGCACTTCCAGCCCAGATAAGTTTCTTCCTAAAAGTTTAGGCATGGCAGAAAACTGAAGGAAAAAAATCTCCGTGTTTTTCTGGCCATACACACCCCATCCCGCCGCACAGCCCCATCTCCTCCCACTTCCAGGGAACCCTGTAGAAGCAGCTCTTCCACATCTTGGCATTAAGTTCCCATTTAATGCATCTGACGGCCCAAACGCGCTGTGAATGAGGGGTCTTCCCAGCCAAGACGGCCTGGAGGGATTAGGCTGAAGGTATTGGTGCGAGCTGGCACAGCGAGAGATCCTGGCACCCGAGGGTCTGTCTCGGCCCCGCAGGGTGACAGTCACTTGGTTTCAAAGTCATCCCACGGCTCCATCCCAACGGTCCTCCCCGAGTGCTCGGCCTCTCCCTCCGTCATGCTGGAGCCGTCTGTGCTCCTCATCGCGGGAGGAAGGCTAGATATAAAAAGCCCGTAAGCTCGCAAAACCAAGTTTGTTTCTCCTAGCTCCCAGCCAAGCATGTCCGATAACCACAGCCCGGGGAGGGCTGTAATTTCTCGGGTTTATATATAGAGGAGTCGAGGCCGGGCCGTAGACAAGCACTATATAAAGGGGCCGCCCTGCCCCGCTCCCCCAGCCAGGCTGGTGGAGCAGGAGAGCCGCGGGGTGCCCCTCTTCGTGGCCATGGACACCTCCTACCCGCGGGAGGACTACCTGCCCACGCCGGCCCACAAGCGGGAGCCGTCTCCCACCGTCCTCGCTGTCGGCACCTCCCCACCGCCCCGCGACCACCTCATCTGGTCCATCTTCAACACCATCTACATGAACTTCTGCTGTCTCGGCTTCGTGGCGCTCGCCTTCTCCGTCAAGGTATGGGCGCCGAGCGGGGATGGGAGACTGAACATTTGGGGTCACCTGGGAGCCCTCCCCACGTTGATGCCGAGGGATGGACTTCCCAAAGAGACGCAGAGCATCTGAAATAAGTACCTGGGAGGGCTGGGGGAGAGGGACGAAAGCCCAACACCCTCAGGAAGCTGGCCGCAGGCGACACCATTGCCTGGTAAAGTCCCCACACTTTTCCTGCCACCTATTAATGAGGCGGTGAGACCCCCAGATAACCACAGCCTCCTGCCACTGCCGGAGGACCAACTGCTTCTTCCTAGAAGGTGCTGGGGAGCTGTGATGCCCCCGGCCCCTCCACCTGCCCTCTGGCAGGAGCAGCTCCAGCTGGACTGGACCAGGGTGGAGCGATGGGGGAAAGCGAGGGCTGGAGCCAGTGAGGCTCCAAAAGAAACACGAGAGAAGCAGAAGGGAAAAACCCAGTGGCAAAGACAGCAGGGCCGGGGGGAGCAGGAGTGTGTGGAGCCAGTGGGCAGCCGGGGACGGATGGATGGCCACCCTCTTGGCTGGCGGGGAGCTGGTCGGCAGCGTGGCACTGCCCGGAGGTCTAAATTACAGGCTGCGAGGGCACCGAAGCCACGTAGCCAGGCTGGGAGGAGGCACGGGAAGGGAGCTGCGGGCAGCCCAGGCGCTGCTGCCCCATCTCTTGGCTGTTGCAGGCGCGGGACCGGAAAGTGGCCGGGGATGTGGAAGCCGCTCGGCGCTTCAGCTCCAAGGCCAGGTGCTACAACGCCCTGGCCACGGCGGGGAGCGTGGTGCTGCCGCTGCTGCTCGCCGCCCTGCTCGTCACAGGCGTCATCCACCTCTCCAAGCTCGCCCAGGAGTCCGTCGGCTTCTTCACCTACCAGTTCAGCGGGAGCGACGACGAGGACAAGTGACCAGTGGGCGAAGGGCTTGTAGAAACTCCTTCGCATTGCTGGTGGCCTCCCCAAAGACCACTGGTGCTGCATAACCCAGCCACCACCCGTCTCTGCCCCCCAGGGCCACATCCGCAAGCTTTCACACCCACCGGGCAGTGCGTGGCGGGGGGGGGGCAGCCCCACAAGCTTCTCCCACACCGCTGCATCTCCCCTCACCCTCCCCAGCAGCCCCAGCCCCGCAGTGCCCGACCCCGGCTCCTGGCCACGCTTCTTGGGGCAGCTCGATTACCCTGGGTTTTCTTAACACCCTTTATCCTGTGTGGAGCACAGCATCCCTCCAGCCTCAGTGATCACTATTTAAATCATTAAATCATTTCACACATTGCGAGTCTTCTGCGTGCGTGTGTATAGTGCAGGGGGATTGATCGGGCTTGATACCAAATACAAAGGAACAGTGAAGAGACAGACGGTTCTTTGGTTGAAATGATGCAGACGGTTAGTAATGCTTCGCAAACAGACAGGCGGGACAGCCAGTAGATAAAAAGGCCTTGAAACTTAGTATTCTGCGTAAAATAGATAAAGAGGCTTACCTTGTATCTTGAGTAAAATAGATAAGGGGGTAGTGCTAGTTCGTGATAATGAGAATTGTACTATTTAAGCCAAGAGTTAAAACTGAGCATGCGTGAAGACTGAGTTCAACTAAAGCACACTGTGAGGAAGACTATCGACGACCACCAGAGGACCCTAAAAGACCACCGGGAGACCCTGAAAGACCACCAATGAACACAAGGGCGTATGCGTCAAAGACTTTTGCATATGTTAATGAATTCCGGGGAATAACATGAATATTTAGATTATTTCTCAGAAATGTAAGAATATGTACACTCTAATTGTATATAACTTCTATGGTTGAGGGATTCGGCACGCACAGTAGGTGGAGCGATCCCCTGTGCGTCCAACGTCGCAATAAAGAATACCTGCTTTCTAAAACTCCAAATTGAGTCTTAGAGAGTTTGTCAGGAACTTCTTTGTTTCAGGATGCTAAAGGGACAGTACAAATACGGCTTTTTCACTCTGATCTTCCTCTTCGCAGCCAGGAGAAGGAACAACCTCCGTGACCCTTAGAGCCACCCAGCCTAAAACAGCCGCAGGTATCGGGGCCACACCTGCGACTGAGGAGGGGAAAGAAGCAGAGAAGTTTCTTGGCCCTGTGGGGACACGCTCAAGCAGATGAGATGTCATCCCCTCCAAGGGGAGCCGAGACTTGCAAATTCATTGCAGGAAAGCAGACATCCCCCAGCGGGTCCCCGGCAAGGACAGAGGGGATGAGCGCAGGATGCAACCCTGCTGCTCTGCGCTATCCCTCCCCCTTGCCCTCCCCGGGCCAGAGCTGGCTCATTTTGGCAACTGGACTAAAAGGATCCCTTTTTCAGGGGGGAACAGGGGACCCCTTTTAGTGCCACCTGGGACCTGGCTCAGAGCTGGGCTTTATCCCCAGACACATCCAAATCCAAATCCAAATCCAGGAGCAGTCCACAGGGCTGTTACCGGGGCAAGGGTCCTGCCCTGCTGCCGAGAACTGCTGCTAATTAGGGGTTGGGTGACTTTTGAAGGGGCCTGACAGAAAGCCAGCGTAATTATAAGGCAGGGGAGTTGCTTCGGCTCCTTCCCTAAGTGTTCCCACATGCTGCCTGCGGCAGGAAGCGGCCGCAGGGCTTTTTATAAACTCTGCGGGATTCAGCCGAGATTCCTGGGGTTTGTTTAGAGAGGACAGACCCCGGCAGGGCAGGGAGCACCTTCGACACCCCCTCACTTTGACCCAGGTCTGCTCTAGCAAAGGCGTGGGGCTGGGAAATGAGGCACTAAAACCGCCCCAGGAAGGCGGATGCAGGAAGGAGGATGCTGGGCGGTGCAGAGTGGGGTGTGGGGGTATCATGCTCCCGTTTGCACGGGCACACGGGCGCAGCCCTTCCTCTTCTCTCCCTCGGCGCTTTCTAGGACACTGAAAATGCCTTAAGCAAATACACAGCAGGTCTTTGCTCGCCCTGAGGCTACTTAGCTGGAGGAGGACTCTGCTCAAACCCCATTATGTCGTCACCTGACATAATATTAACAATAACTGATGCCTTGGTTTCCCATAGCCCTTCAAACATCAAGTTAGAAGAGCTCTAATTCCAAAACTGCTTGAAAAGAGAGATGATAACATAGATAAGGGGTTAAAACATGATAGGGACGTTATATGCCGAATAACTCAAAAGAAAAGGAGCTGTGCACTGGGGCTAAAATGCTTTTGGCTGTGTATTTTGTGACTAATTAGCGCCAAAATAACGCTCAGCTCCAGCCTTACTTCTGCCCACTCTGCAGCGCTGCCTGCTGCCCCACGCTGCCTTGGCAGAGTTCCTCATAGGGGGTCAGCAGGATCTGGGGGGCCCCGACCACAGAGGCAGCTGTGCGCTGCAGCCAAGGATCCTCCTCTTTTTGCTCGCTGGCAGGCGGGAGTGACGTGGCGAAGCAGCGGTGGCTGAGTCTCCCCAGCCCTTTGAACCCCCTGAGCCACGCAGGCGTCCGTGACCAAGCCAGGACGTGCTGGAGGAGCTGGGAGTCAGCGCGCGTATGGGCTGGACTAAGTACAGATTTATCAGTAGGGGCATCCTTATAAATGCTGTTGTTTAAAGCATAAAGAAGTCATGGGTGTTTAGAAAACTCATTTAAAACAGTCACTTTCAGGCTTGATTTCATCTCCTCTGCTAAGTGAGATGTTGAAGGCATGTGAAGGGGAGTCAGGGGGCTCAGTGCCCCCCACCATAGCAAGGATGCTCAGCATCACTTGGGGAGCTGCTGCCACCCCAGCCATGGTGAGAGCTCCGAGCCCACCACCCCTCCCTGGGGCCACAGAAGAGAAAGAAGACAGCACGCACAGCCCCATGGGGGCAAAGGGTTTATGCACAGCCTGGGACCCCCACCTTCCACTCCACCTTTACCTTCCCACTCCACCAGCATCTGCTCTTCAACTTGTTTCTGCTGCTTCGGTGGGTAAAACCGAAGGTTTAAAATGCCTTGGTGGACGACCTCTGAATCCAGCCGGCCGCCGTGGGGAAAGAGACGCTCTGCCCTACAACAAAAACCAACCTGTGTGAGATATGGGAATGGTTTCCCCCCAAATTGTCTTTGTTTTAGACAACAGACCCAGGTGGAGACGCTGTACCTTCACGCAGGGGAAACCACTGCCCCGACTCCTCCAGCACAGCTTCCAGGGGAGGTGCCGGAGGGTCCCGGGGAGACTCGGTCACTTGGATCCTGATCTCTTCTTTGGTGATGGTGAACTTCATTTTGTTGCCAAAGTAGGAGACGCCGGTGATTTTCAACTTGTTGATGTCATCGGGAAAGGCAGGGTTGAAGCGGAGGCTGGTCTTTGTGATCCTGGAAAGGCAGGAGCAGGTCAGCGGTGGGAACAAAGGGTGGCCACAAAGCAAAGCAGCTTTGTGGGGTCGGCCACCTCCCCAGACAGCACAGCCTCGTACATCCCAGACAGCCCTCCTGTTACTCCGTGCATCCGTGGGCAGAAAGAGTCCTTGGTGTATCCCAAGGATCTCTGGGCAAATCCCAAATACGCAGAAGCATCTGTGGTGAAGAGCTACTCAGGTCGTGATTTCACAGCCCAGCACCCTAAGGCATTCCTGTCTCCTTCCAGTTCCACGTTTGGGGTCTGTGTTTCCATGAGGTTGGATTCTTCTTCTTTTTTAAGGCAGCTCAGGTCCTCACTCATGTTCAGAGCGTGGCTTCATCAGCTGCTACTCTGGCAAAATTTTGGGAATACCCTGCTCTGAGACGGGGAGGGGAACAGGGCACAGGAACGAGCAGAGGTGGCCACGGACCCCAAGCAGGAATTGCCACTGAAGTCTGGTCACACGAACCTATGGGCGCAGGCTCTGGGCCATGTGCTGGAACTGAGCTCCAGCCACGGGAGGAGCTCAGGAGATGGCTGTAGCTGGGATTTTTAGGATGTGAGTTCAGCTTCAGCCAAAATACCTAAGCAGCAAGTATCCGTTCTCATCTGCCACTGCTCTGAAAGCTGTACGACGCTGGTGAGGAGGTGGTGGGAGCTCACCTCGCCTGCTGGAGATGCTCCTGGAAGCACTGCTCAATTAAATGGCAAGACGCCTGACTGGTAGCACTGTCCCTCTCTCTGCAATTTGCCATCTCAACAAAGATGCGTCCGCACAGCTCGGTTTTCACTTTCCCTCTGGGCTGCGGCCGAAGCGGGTCGGTGAGGTAACGTTCAGAAATCCGCATCAGCTCCCACTCCCGCTGGTTTGAAGGGCTTTAAACTCAGCACCGCTATATGTGCTCCCTCAACAAAAGATAAAAATCAAGCAAACAGCTTGAATTCTTTCTCCAAGCCCTTAGCCAAAGTCAAACAGAGCCCAGTTGTGTGTTTTGGCTTTGGATGAGAAAAGGCAATGGTCACTGTTATCTCCTACTCAAATCTTGACATGTGAGAGCTCTTGACAATCATCTCCAGTCTGTTGAGAGGGCTCAACAGACTGGAGAGGACTCAAGAGAGACCCAAGAGACTGGAGAGCCTCAGCAGCAGGCCAACGCGCCAGCCAGGGTCCGTGGCTTACAATGGGCAAGGCAAGAGCGCGGCCTTGAGGGCTGCATAAATGTCATCTCAACATCTGTGGAAATTTGGCTGGAGCCCCAAAGCCTGTGGCTTGAGCCTGTGCCGAGAGGGGCCCAACCTGACACACACAGAGCATCTGAAGACCTTCGCGCTTCGCAAAAGCTGAGATTAAGGTTTTCAGCTGGGAATACGGTAGCTCACACCCAGCTCCACCAAGAAACTGGTGGGTTTCTCAGCAGCTTCTGGCCACACACACAGAGTAGAAACACATAGTTAGTGCTAGAAGGTTTCACTGGAAATCAAAAGGCTTGTCAGTTTGATCCATCCTCAGTTAAACTAAGAATACACTCAAGAGACTGTTGCTCCAGGGTTGAAACCACCAGGCTGCTTTGGATACGAGACACAGCTTTGAAATTATACAAATAGCTTAATGTTTTTTCTAAAATATTTTAACGCTGTGGCGATGCCAGCTGAGCACTTTCCTCCACAGAGGCTTGCAGAGCCACATGTGTGCCGATGGCAGATTGCTTCAGAGGAGCTGCAGAGGGTCTTTCCACACCAGATCCAAAGGAGATAGGATGATGTTATAGCTAAGCCAGACGACAGACTTATGGAATGACATTTAGCTTCCCAAATGTGCAACTAACTCATCAAGTGACGCGGAGAGAGTCTCTTACCTGTTCCAAATCTGCTTCCAGCTTTTAAAGTGGGAATAGGCCTATGGCAGCTCAGTGTGGTGGCAAAGGACAGGGTCTCCATTTACAAAGGTCCCCTTAGAAAGACCACAGTGTGTAAGGTATAATAAGCAGCAGTCTTGTATTTGCCTGCAAGGTGGTTGTATGGACTTTCTCCTCAATTAGTTAACCAAAAGGCCAATGTAATTGGTGGATCATAGTCTTTAAGCTTCATCCACTTAGTGAAGAAACCAAAGCTAAAACCACCTATGGAGTGGGCAGGTCTAGATGTGTTTCTGATATGCAGACATTGGAATGATACAGGCTAGCCACAATCCTGAGATGTCCCTCTTCACTGAGGGTGTCAACTAGCGTTGAAGAGCTCGGTGTTGGCCTAGCTTTGTCTCCTTTTGAAGCCAATGGCTTTCAACACTGATGTAGCTGGAGGAGAAATGGACCAAAGCTTCTCATTTCTGATAACGCCACGCGGTCCTCCACCAGTGACTAACTGTCCCCAGTATCCGCAGTTCATCTGGGATCATTAACATTCCTGTTTGTTCATTACCTGCTGGGAGCTTTGGAGGATATTCTGGATGCTGCAAGTTCCTTTCTTTTTCATGAGTAAAACCACATTACTCCAGCTGAACAGTAAGGTTTCAAGTGACATCTAGTTGCTTAGAAATTAAATGCGACATAACATAGGTCTCACCTGAACCCTGTGTAGCCAAAGAGGACAGCTTGCAAGAATCCACCCATCCCTGTCAAGAAGTTCACAGCTCCTGACCCATCTGAGTTCTCCACCCAGATCTGCTCCAGCAAGAGAAAGAAATGACTCAACAGTTGCACTGGGACTCTTCATACAGTTTCGTGGGTTTGAATACGCTTATCATCGTCACTGTCACATATCGGGGTGTTGCAATGACCATGCCCTGCCGCCCATCCTGGGGGTGGGGGGGCTCCAATGTGTCTCGAAATACCACCATCTCCATTCCCTTTCCCATCCCTGGCAGGCAGAAGGAAGCCTGGGGTGAGCATGGTACTGACCCATGGCTTTGTATTGCGTGGTAGGAAGCGGATGCCTCTTCACTGCTCTTCAGAAGCATGCAAAGAAGAGACAGAGCGTGCAACCACCTAGCTCAATATAACAATAACCTAGTGACCACAAGTGCAGTCAGCATCCAGTCCAAGTGGCGTCTCTCAGTGTGACGCGACCTACTTGGGAACAGGCAAGAGAGAAACAAGAGGCATTTGTCACCGGGAAGCACCCACGCCACGCAGCTAACCTTGAAGGGCTCCGTGATGTTGCTGAAACACTTGTTCAGTTGGCTCTGGGCTCTCTGCACCTCCTTTAGCTCCAGCCAGCCCACTGCAAACATGCTCTGCAGGAGAGAAAAATGGCCTTTCACCAGCTGCTGTCTCCCCCAGGGGTGACAATACAGCAAAAGCTTCAGAGTGACACCACCCCTCTGACCCACAGTAGACATTTTCAGCGCACATCTCTAGCTCTGCACTAGAGCTTAGAGTTTAAAGCAGGTCTGACAAATCGTGCCCGCTGATGGGGGTGGCAGTGACCACCACCTCGTGGATGAATCCCACCTTAGGCTTTGCCCCTCTCCTTACCCAGGTCATGGCTGGCCCATCCAGCTCAGTGACGGGTTCATACATCTCCAGGTCATTTCTCCGGACTTCAGAGCTCATGGGGTGCATCAGCGGGAATCCAAGCAAGACAACGTCAGCTTGTTTCACAGGCTCACCTGGGGAAAGGAGTCGGTCAGACCACGTACGCCAGCGGGGAATAACTGGCAGACTGATTGTCTATTTACTCATATAGGGAAAAAACCTGACTCACACAGAATCATAAACTTAGAACAAAAACACCAGATCGGCAGGGGGAAGGTAGTGGAACTACAGGGAGGACAACTCACTGCTGCCTTGCTGAAGGCAGTCCAGAACAGCAGCTTATGGTTTGTCCTTGGTGCTGTGTTGAGGCAGGACACCGGCACAGCTCTAACATGATGGCACCCAGACCGGTGTCACCTAAGCTTCAGGTGCAAAGGAACAGCTCCCACGACCCTGTGCATCCAGATTACCCTGCCCCTAACTGTGAGACAAGGGGCACTAAACTGGGCATGCATTTCCACTGGAACTGGCCCCTTCACTGCCAGAGGGCCAGGGGTTGCTGGAAGGGCAACACATGGCACTTGACCTTGGAAAGATAGACCTAACTGTCAGCAATGGGTTCATAGCAACCATGTCATCTGCAGCCCCGTACTAAAAGTCTCTTCCTACTCTCTGTGTTCCCAAATTTCCCAATTTTATGAGCCTGCTAATGAGAAACGATCCACCAAGAGGCAGAAAAAACGTCTCCACACTGGCAACCCAAATGCTGCACTTGGAGAGCAACGCTAGAGATTTTTATTTCAGCCAACCGTTCAGCCGCTGTCCCAGTATTTGAACCAGAGTCCCCACTTCTTGCAGGCTTACGAAGAAAGAGCAGTGGGCAACTCAAAGGTCTACTGCTGCCTCTCCACTCACCTGGGCTGTAACCGTCGTACTCGGGATGATATTTCTTCTCCGCATCAAAGGGCACTTTGACTTTCTTGGCACAGTCCACCCACTCCTCTGGCACAGGGATCAAGAAGTCCCGAGCAACATCAGCGGCAAAATTCAAGCTGAAAAGAAGCGAGGAACGGTGCTTTATGTCAGGCATGGGTGCCTGTGACCTCCTCAGAGAGGGAAAGAGAAGAAAGGGAACAGAAAGAACTCACTGAGCCATAACTGCAAAGAAAGAGCTACTCTGAAAGAACATGGGTCAAAGTTTAAGCTTGGGGTAACAGCTTTCATTGCTGGAGTTGGGAGTCCATTCCCCTAGCTTTAGACGTCTCCAGCTGGCTAATTGTATAGACATCTCATAAAATACAGGGAGAGAAACCCTCCTGTGAAGTGAAATCCCTCTCAGTCTCATGTGGACGCCTGAAACATGTCAGATGAACTGCCACGGGACCACCTACTTCTTTCCGCTGACTGTAAAAGCAGGCAAAGGAGACCAGCTCAGGTAGAGGTGTGTGAAGAGAGGAAAGGCTCTCCTGTATCCCACACGGGAGCCCTGCTGCCTCCTACCCCTGCCAGACTGCTAGGCAGAAAAGAAGAGGGATGAGGTGGAGCTTCAACAAGGCATGCGCGTTACCTCCGCTGGGCCACGGCGTTGGTGTAAACAGAGTTATCAACCCGGTAATGAAACTCATCTGGGGGCATGACACCTGGAGGAAGAGGAAGGGGAAGGGGACACTTCACACCGCAGCACACCCGAGGTTTGGCATGGCTTTGTGCCCCTCCTCAGGGAAGTGGCACGAGGACGGAACCCCTCCCGTGGCAGTGATGCCTGCCCACGTGGCAAGGTGTTGCCTCTCTTCTTCTGGCAGGATCCCACAGCGATCTCGGTGCGACACTCCGTAGAGGAGGACATAAGTGGTGCTTGTTGTGAAGGAGAAATAACCTGGCTTACAGCTTTGGCTGATGGGCAGCAGATGCCCTCAACCTGAGGGCATCTCCCTCACTTCACAGGCAAGGTGACCTTCAAGTCATTAATTCTTTCAAGTCATTCAATCAAGTTGATCAAGTCATTAAATCTTTCCCTAGCTACAAGCTCAGTTCCTTCCGTTGCTGCTTTCGTGCAGATTGTCCCCAGAAGGAGAGAAGGCCGCTTCCCAAGAGAAACGTGAAAATAGACATTTAAATACGTGACTCCTTTGGGGGTACTGGCGCTGTCTCCAAGGATCTTCACACCAAGAGTCAGCCTGCAGCAACCCCAGGGGCTCTCCTAGCTCTGATCACCCCAGTTGCATCGAGACCCCTTCGCTCTAACCCAGACCCTCCTCCCACAAACACCTCTCCTTCACTTCTCGTTTTCTTCCTCAGTGTCCCCTTTCAGAAGCAGCCCATCAGTGGGTAACTTCACTCGTTAGCATAACGTGCTTCAGCAGGATTGCTGCCTGCAGAGAGACCCTTATCAGACATATCAGCGGTTGTACTTGTTCGGCGCCAACAGCACCAGATGTTCTTCAAGGGGTTAAACTCTTGCAGGCTCCTGGGGAATTTAAACTCAGGTCTCTTAGAAAAGACTTAGAAAAGAGAAGTCTTTCCTCTCTAAAGCCCTTGCACTCTGTTTTCTCTAAGTGCCACCAGTCACAACAGCAGATCTGAAGGCACCCATGCTTGTACCACCATGGAAAGAGACATTTAAAGGTGTCTTATGAGTGGCAAGGGGCTGAGAGAAAAAACAACCGATACTGTGGCATTGGAAAAGAGCTAAGCATTTTGTCCCGCATTAGCACGGACACAAACGTTATCTGTGAGATATTCCAGAGGGCAGGAGTCTGAAGAGCCCATGCACTCCCGTCCAGGTCTGGCTGGAGGGGCACCGAGCCTCTGCTCGCAAACCCCTTCCCTACAAACAGGTCTAGCAGCTGCAGAAGTACCTTTGATGTGGTAGCATTGCTCCTCCTCGCTCCACACCATCCTGCTGCACCAGTACTGAGCCACGGCACCCACCAGCTTCCAGCCTCCATCCTCCCTGAACAGCTTCTGGTCCTGGAGGGAGCCAAAGCCAGAGAAAAACGGGGACATGAGGGAGACTCAGCCAGACCCAAACTCAGCAGGAGGACAGGAGCTCTAAGGAGAGGGACGTAGCAGGAGAAAAGGTTGGAAAACTGGCCTGGATTGGGGCAACAGGATGCTGAGCCGCCCACAAGGAGCAAGGACAGAGGAGACAGGGCTGAAGAAGGGACCCCGGGGTGCTACCAGCAATTCTGACAGGAGCTGAGAACAACAGAGTTTCTCTGGGAAGGGACAGTGACAGTCACCAGATGCCCTGCAGGCCTTGCCACCAGGCCATCCAGGTGGCACACGCTCCCTTTACCTGCGTGGTGCAATAATACTGCTCAAAGGCCATCAAAACGTCCCCAGTGACATGGATTTCTTGGGCTCCATAGATCTCCTCAGGACAGACTTCCCGGCCAGTGGCTGCACTCTCCCACGGGAACTTAGCACCCTGCCAGGAGAAGACATCCATGAGGCAGCTGAGCACAACATTTTGAGATGCTCTCCCCAGTCCACCACCTGCGGGCAATGGCCTGCTCACAGCCCCTGGCTAAAACTAGAACCAGAGAGGAAGAGCAACGCCCAGCTGTCCTCCTGCGTGACAGTGGCTGGGTCACATTGCCCTCAGCCCAACATCTCTATCCCCACCTTGTAGCCTTGCTCCTGCGCGTTGCATAAGGCTCCTTCCAGTGTGCGAATCCGGTACTCCAGGATGGCTCGGGCAGCTTCAGGATAAAACAGCAGAATGTTCGGGAACATCCAGGTGTCCTGGAAACATCCAAGCAAGGCAGGATGGTGGGATCGGCTGGTGGGGCACCCAAATGCTCCCACCAGTTTAACCCTTCAAGTCCACCCCCATCCCAAATGCTCTGACCGTGATTTTGCTACTACTTAAAGGTGATGTCCCATGGGCTTATTAAAAGGAATAAAAACACAAGGGATTGCTTCTGCCCATGCCTGCTACTCTCTGGTACCTCACTAGGATGATCTCAGCAGGACCTCCCATCGTGCAGAGAAGGGAGGCAGGAGTCCTCCAAAGCCAGAGGCTCTGGAGAGGGTCAAAACCACACGCATCACCAGGAAGAAAGCACACAAGGTCCACAGGACCAAAAAGCCCTTGCCCACTGAAAGGCCGGACTGGGTTTAGCACAGGAGCCTCAACACCATCTGGCAGTGTCTCCTGCTCACGCCATGCAATCAGCTGCAGTTATTCAGCTGCAGAGCTGTGCACCCATTCAGCGTGGCTGCTCCGAGAGCAGGTCTAAGCCTCTGGCTGTGGCAAAGCCACCCAGCCCAGCCAGCTTATTGAGTACACATCAAACCTACATTTAAAAGCTGAATGTGCCCATTACTGAAAACACTCCTGTTTTTTTCAGTGGTTGAGGCGAAACGGGGCTTGCCAACGCCACCGAAGCTGGGAGAAGGGCAGGTTTCAGCTTGCCTCGTTTTAAACAGCTAAAAGTTGATGGCCGTGCTCTAAGCTAGTCACTGCAGCTCCCTTGGGTGAGCAGCCTGAACTATCTTAGTCCCAGACCTCAGCTTGCGGAAGGGGGCTGCCCTGCGGTGGGGTCTCTCCCGGCCCCTCACCCCCACTGGCTACGCAGCAGCCCCAGGCAGCTAGCTTCGATTTAGGCAATTTGCTTTTGAGTTACAGGACAACCCAGATGAGTAACTCCAGGGATCGAGCTGGGTCTGGGTAGCTGTTACGGAAGGCAGGAGGGTGGTCTCCAACAAGAGGCGGGTGCCAAGGTACCCCTGCTTGGGGGTGAGGAGGAGGCCTCCCAGCAGCCTCCTGCTGAGTCTTCTCCACCCCAGTCGCTGTGCAAAGCCGCTGCGCACGGCGCCCACGCACCTGGTCCCAGAAGACGTGCCCCCAGTAGTCCTCGCCCTGAGTGCCATTGGACAAGCCGCCAGGGCTGATGCCGTGGAAGAGGAAGCCCAGGCTCCCCCGGGGCGGGATGGCGCTCAGCAGGTAGTAGAGACACCCGAAGAGGGCCTGCCTCAAGGGCAGAGGTCCATCCAGGTCTATGCAGCAGCCTCGCCACAGCACGGCCCACGCGTGGGCGTGGGAGGAGTGCAGGGAGCCAGCAGCGACGAGGGCCAGTCCTTCGCTGTAGCTCCTCTTCGCCTCCTCTTCGCTCTCTGCCACGGCCGTCAGGAACTCCCAGGATCGCTCCCGCTCCTCCCCGCACAACGTCAAGGCTCGCGGCACGGGAGTCCAGAGCATGTGAACTGTGGGACGAGGTCCCCCCTGCACCTCGGGAACCAGTGTCTTCCCGTAGACGTAGCTGCAGGAGACAGCAAGCAATGGGGAAAGGGAGAGCGGAGCGGGTGGACGTCCACCCACACAGAGGGGACCTCCCCCCAGCAGCTGAGTATCAGGCTCCCGTTCCCACCTGGGATGGAAGCTCCTTGTCCCCACACTTCAGCTTAGCTGCCGTCCCACCCCAAAGCGCAGGAGACTGAAATTCTTTACAACTGGTCCCCAATCCCAGCAAGCCATTTTTAGAGGTCATCTCCTCCAAACCCACTATCTTCCCCAAACTCATTTCTTTGTAATCACACCTAGTCCCTGTGGCCTTCGTTGCTCTTTTACACGGCAGTGTAAATAATAGTTCTGGAGTTGCAACTAATAAAAATGTTTCTATACTTAATTTTGTTTTTTTTATATACCTTCCAGGAAGAAGCAGATTTGCACAAGCCGCCGTGCTACTTACCATGTCAGTCTAGCTCTAGCCTTACTTTTGCAATTTATTTCCTAACGGTGAGCAGGGCAGCGTGCAACAGCCTATGACGGATGTATTCAGGGCAAGGTCCCCCGTGATCCACACTCACTGTGCTCCCTGGAAGTCTGGTCCTAGCTTCAGGTCCAAGTCCTGGCTCTCTGGCACAAAAGGAGCCTGGAGCTGGACAGTGATGGGTTGGGTGGTGTGAGCTGATCGTCGGATGGTGATGCTGAAGGCCATCAGGTGAACAAGGGAATGGTGAGCATAGATCTGATGGGTGGCTGTAAAATCAGTTGACTGAAGCACGTGGCTGAAGGTTCCTGTAAGCACAACAAGAACCGTCAGCCTTTTGAACCATCAGGTCCTGATGTTCTGCCCCAGACTCCCATTTCTGCCCTATCTACTGGTTCAACACGACTTCAGAAGAACACCACCCCACAGGTGAACAGAGAATGGGGAGAAGAAAGATACGACCTTGTGGAAGAGGCAACACAGGCAAAGAGACTTTTAACTTCTAGAAGAGGGTCACCAGCAGTTAGAGAGTGATGGGTGCCCAAGATGGAAATCTGAAAGGAGGCAGCAGGACAGGGAAATTCCTTCCCATGCTCTGCTGTTTACCCGTCCGGGTGTTCAGAGTGAAGGTCTCAGCCAGGCTGTCTGCACTGGGCACCGTCATCCTAACGTTGACGGGGCTGGGGATGTCGGCACGGTGCGTGTCTCCCACCGCCCCGTTGTACACGCCATTGACGTGGAGGATGTCTCGGTACACACGGGTGCCCAGGTAAGCATTAGTCACCGTAGCCAGCAGTCGTGGGTCTGAGGGCAGAGAAGTGGAGGTGAACACTGCGGGGTCCTCTTTGCCATCAGCCATTTTTACCAACCCAAGCTGCAGAACAACAACAACAACAACAGAGTCAGGTACAAGGGTTGCACGGACAACGTCGGGGCAGGCTGAGCGTGGCCGTATTGAACGCCAGCCGAAAGCGGGGGCTGCAAGCTGCTCCTCTCTCTGTAACCTTCCTGTAACACCCCAGTTACACCGGCAAAGCTGGCTGCTTGCCTGCCTCCAGCCTCGTTCGTCCCAGGGTCCTCATTTCTTTTAGTCTCCCTTCTGATCACCACCAGCACCTCCAGCAGCGGTTTTCCTCCACCCCAGCTTTCCTCCCAGCGCCTGGGGTGGGTCTCCTCCACCCGGGCTCATTTCCTCCTTTGCAGTTTCCCTTGTTCCCTCTTCGCTCCAGCTGTCTCCCAGCCAAGCAAGGCGGCTCCTCCAGCTCGCCCAAACCTCACCGACTCATTGGCTTTGTCGCTTCTCCAATTTCCCCCCCCTTCCTCTTCTGCTGCCCTCTCCGTGACAGGATCTCACCAGTTTCTCCCAATACAACACAGCCACCTTCCTCTTCTTTCCTCCTCTTCCTCCCACCGCTATTCCGTGACACTATTAAATAATACTCTTCTGTGGCCTCAGCGGCTTCCCATCTCCCGTCTCACTGTACGCCTGTGCCCCCCCTCACTCTTGCATCTCTGGCTCAGCTTCAGTTACTGGCTTGCTGGGGTAGGAGCTTTTTATTTCATTGATATATATAAAAATATATAAAAGATATATTTATATATAATTTATAAACATATATAGAAATATATATTAAAGATACAGACACATATAAACAGCACCTTACAAAAGGGAGCTGTGGCTGGCGCCTGGCAGTGCCAAGCACTAGGATAATATAGAAACGATAAAGTAAGGCATGGAGACACTCTCCAAGCGGAGCTGGAAAGCCGGCCGGGGCGGCACGAGAGCAGCGAGAGCGCGCTCCGGCCAGGCTGGCAGTCCCCAAAATCAAATCCCTCCTCGATAGCAGCCGGCTGCTGGCAGCTCTCGGGGACGGCTGGGTTTCCTCACGCCAGGCGGTGCCCGAGATTGAATGGTGAGAAAAATCCTCCTCCTCCCTTCAGGAAAGTTAAAAAAAAAAAAACAAAAACAAAAGGGGTGCAGAAAGTGAGGAGGTTAGATCTTGCCTTTGGTCTGGGGCTGAGCGTGAACTCTGGCCGTGCAGGCGGAGGCTGCTGACGTGGGGCTCCTGCTCGGGGGAAGGACGGAAGTTACCCAAACAAGGAAGAAGGAAGGAAATCACTTTTTTTTCCCCCTCCTGAAAAAAAAAATAATAAAAAAATAAATCTTATCATGCAGGTGTTTGCCCAGATGAGCTCATTGCCCACGGCAGGGAGCGCAGAGGTGGCGGGGCTGCCCCGCACTCTGGGGAAGGAGGAACCGAGAGATAAAAACCAGACTCCGATGACTTATCATCTAAAAGCCGCCTGAGAAACGCAGCAGTGGCCCCGGCGGAGAGCTGCGGCTGCTCGCCAGCCAGAGCGCGGGCGGAGGAGAACACACACCTCTGCAGCAGGAGCTACGTGCGATAACCGCCCTGTGTCCCCAGCCACGCTCTGACCCTTTTCCTGCTTTCCAAGGGAACGGATCTGGGCTTCAGCTTTGGCACGCTTTTCCCGGCTTCCTTCCCATGACCCCTCTGCCGCCGCGGCGGCACGCTTTTCCGGGCACAGCACGGGTGCCAGCGAGCACCCGCCCCGAATTCCCGCACCGCAGGGGCACTGCTGGCACCCAGCCCCGCTTCTCCCAGCCCCCAACATCTCCTATCACTTCTAAAGCCCAGTTACAGACGGAGCAGCGTTTTACCAAGCTGTCCCCAAAGAGGGCCAGGTTGCACAAGAAAAAGCCCGTCCTTCCCCGGGCTGAGCTCCACCACGCACCAGGGCCACACCGACTTGGACCCGTCCCCAGCAGGCTCTTTGCCCTGGCGTGACCGTGCCCCGGCTCTTGCCTCGCTGCAACGTGGTTCTCCAAAGAGATCCAAACGGAGTTTGACCAGTGTGAGCCCTCAAGAGAGCCGGCAGTCACCGTGCTGCACGCGCGTCCTCTGACCGTGGCAAAGGCTCAGGCTATCGGTTTCCCTGCAGACCTCTTTGGAGCTGGCAAAGCTCCTACGGCCTTGTGTCGCAGGTGAGCCAAAAAGCAGACCCCACAGCTGCTGAATGCAACAGCCAACGTTCACCCCACGTCACGCCCTTCAGCAAAGGGAGGTGAGGGCCCCTCCATAGACACTTTCACTCCCCATCAAACACAGCAAGCGTAGGACAGCACAGAAGTGTTGCGTTACAAACCCAAGCTCGGGGTGTGGGGAAGAGCAAATCACCGTGGATCTAAATGGATATTCCCCTGGATCCCAGACATGCCTCCAGCTCACTTGTCCACGCTCCCTAGAAGATGGAGGCTCGCAGATCCACTGTTACTTGATCCTATGTCTCTTCTACCTCAAAGCCATCTCTGAGCTCAGCCCAAGCTTGGGCAGCCCCAGCTTTTACTCGTCAGCCTTCACACTCCTGCAGCAGGAGCATCTGCAAGGTTCCCTACTCAGCCCCCGCCGAGCACTGCCCGTGTCCCCAGCACCTCAGGGGGGCATCACGTCAGCAGTTTCTCTGTCCTACCCCGTGCAGCACGGTTGGTCCTTGCAGAAACAAACCCCTCTTAGCACGGAGATCTACGGTCCTGTCCTCGTGGATCAGGGAGACGCGGAGAGCTCTGCAGCCACTGCTGTGCCTCTCTTACCAACCCACCGCCTCTGCCCTGCTGCTCAGAGAGGATTATCATCTTATTGAACGATCCGGCATTTACCAGATAGATATTACACATCTGTTCTCCTCTCTGTAAATCCACAGAAAAGCCAATGCCCAACTCAAGCAAAGCTGCCATCAGCATTAAGGAAGCGAAAAAGTGTTTCCTCAGCCCAGAAGCAGTGAAAGACACCGCGTCTCTCTGCCGGCTGCTGCTTGGGGAAGCTGAGAGCCCCTCACCGCTTCCTCCCAGGCGAGGCGGGACGAGTCCCTCCGATTCCGCCTCAAGCCCACCACTGCCAGCCCCAGAGAGAACAGATACAACCATCGACTGAGTCAGGAGGAACGCAAGGTCAGAGGCCGCTCTGGAAACACGGCGTGAGCTTGTAGGGAAGAGGCTGGGGGGCACAGGTAAAGGCAATGTTGTTTATCCTACCTCCGGGTCCAGCTGCGTTCAACAGGACCGAAGGGAAGGTTTTCCATGGGCACACGAGGTAACGTGTCCTGGAGTGGCCTTCCTGCCAAAAAACACCCAGGGAGGAAGCTGAGGAAAAGGAGGAGGAGCAGCAAGGGTGTCCGGGTTAAGAAAAAGAGCTGCTGTACGCCTTCCTTACCAAAACGAGAGGTGGAAAGGGTCAAAGAGCTCTCCTGTGTCAACTGCTCCTGGTCTTCTCCTCACCAGCTTCCCAGATTCACCAGGAAAGCAGCTGAAGAGGCAGATGCTCCCTGCACAGCAGAGCCTTGCTGGATCATTGCTGCAGATACCCACCCGAGAGATGCCTTGGAGAAATCCTGACGAGCAGCGAAGGGCAGACCCAACCGTTAATATTTGCTCCCAGCTCTACTCCCTTTGTATTCAAGGATCTAAACTCATACCTTGCCACAGCAAGTTTAATTTAGTCTTTTCTTTAATCTTCATGACCGCCAGCTGGTCTCAGGCACGGGCTGAGTCTATGGCAGAGGCAAGTACATCCAACCTGCCAGAGAGCAGGCGGGCTCAGCCCACGCTTCAGAGACCCCATCAAGGCTCTGGGGCGCGAGTATCTCCTCCAGCAGCCGCCAGCTCACAGGCGAAGAGCATTTCACTCCCCCAGCTGACCCAACAGGCATGCCCTCCGCTCCCTTTGCTTCATTAAAGGAATATGGAAATATTCTTTTTCAGAAAAGCCCTTTCTCCCAGGCAGCCAAAACCTCCTCGAACTCTGCCATAGTTCTCTGCCGAGAAGCTCGATCTACAGGAGCAAAAGAAGGTTTCTAGGTAGGTTTTCAGGAAGGGACTGAGGCACAGGAACGCTCCCCCTCCTTCGCACTCTGAAATGCTGAACATGTGAGGGTTGGTGGCAAAAGGGGATTTGAGATGCCTGCTTCGATGCTAGCAAATGGCCGACTGGAGCGGCCGTGCTGCCGGTGCCTACGGGCACTGCCGTTCTTGTTTGAGTGGTTCCCTGAGCAGACAGGTCCTTCTCTATAATCTGGTCCAGACTAACAGAAACAGAGCTAGCACCGCTCACAGCCCATGGGCAGTTGGGGCAAGATAGGGAGGGAGATGGTTGCTGCCTGGATGCTTCTTCCTGACAAGGAGGAGGAAGAAGAGCTGCTCCCAACGACACGCAGGTCAGTATTGTTATCACTAAAAGCAGCGTAAAGAGGCACAGCAGAACACGGGTTTGCTCTAGAAAATCAACTAAGGCTAAGGGGGCAGCAGAGAAGTGTGAGATGTCATCTAGGGGGGTTCCTGGAGGTCACTTATTCCTTTCCCTTGTCTCACAGAGGCAGATGATTTGTGAAACTGCTCAAAAGAAAAATCTTTACTGTTGGAGGCTCTGCCACCCCCCCAGCTTTGTGTCTCTGCAGAGAGAGATTACTGACTGTCAGCTGGTTGGAAAAAGGCTCTGATGACAGGAAATCAAAGGGAAATCCTTTGGAAAGCCAGCTGCAAGCAGCAGACACAAGGTAAGAGGATTCTGTTACCACTTTTAAATTTCAGCAGTCATCTTTGGTCAACAAACCGGTGCTTGACCAGTGACGGTCCGTGCAGCCCATCGTGCCATTTTTAAGGTAAAAACATGCACCTTCCCGAGACAGTTTCTGGGAAAAGAGCTCTGACCTCCTTCTAAACACAAGACCCCATTTCATCCCACAAAGGAGCCTGCTGCCACCATGAGCAGCAAGGAGAGTCAGGGAGAGGAAGGTGGCATTCCCGACTCCGGGAAGGAGAACTCTGAGCAGGTCCATACAAATCCCGGCAAACTTTTGGCAGAGCTGTTTTTAAGGGAGGGAAGGACAAAGCTGGGCTATTCAGCGAAGCAGGCACGTGTTGAAATCGAAAGGGCACTATCTCTCCCGCTGGACAAGCATCCACACGTTGGAGGAACAAGACCCAGCCTCAAGGCTTTCAGCCACTTCTGCTCTCAGCTCAGGGAAAGCTGGAAGTTGCTTTTGCAAACTCCAGCCCAACTTGATCAAACACCAGCAACAGATCTGTCAGCACCTTAAACAGTGCGTGGCTGACAGGCTTGCTGGACAGACACCACCATGTAAGGAGGAGCCTGTGCATACATGATTTTAGAATCAATCATATACTTGTTTAGGTTGGAAAAGACCTTTAAGATCGAGTCCAACCATTAACCTAGCACTGCGAAGTCCGCCACTACACCATGTCCCTAAGCGCCTCATCTACACGTCTTTTAAATACCTCCAGGGATGGTGACTCCTTTGCCCTTCAGGACTGCCTCCCAAGGGACTCTGTCAAGCAGTCTGGAAGTCCAAAGTGGCAGTTCTGCTGACCCCCCTCCTTACTTCTCCGAGAATCAAAAACTATCATTTTGCGATCGCTATGCCCAAGACGGCCTCCAACCGTCACATCACCCACAAGTGCTCCTCTTTCGCAAACAACAGGTCCAGTGGGACACCTTCCCTAGCTGGCTCCCTCACCAGCTGTGTCAAGAAGTAGCCTGTTTCCCCTCTGCTGTATTGTATTTTCAGCAGAAATCCGGTAAGTTGAAGTTCCCCACGAGAACAGGGGCTAGCGATTGTGAGACTTCTCCCAGCTGCTTATGTTGCATTTGAGCCTATGCAAAATGGAAGGTGGAGAAGCCATTGCCTCAGATGGGACAAGCAAGGTCCTGCTGACTGCGATCAGAAAGAGAAGATCAGGCATCATGTCTGCAACAGCTTAAGAAAAAGTACATTGTGTTTTGAGTGTTATAAATTTTAAAAAGCCTGAGAGAAGAGTTCTGCTCTTCAGCAGAGCATCGCAGAGAGGTCCCACCTTGCTGGCTGGGGACACGGTTTTTGACCTCAGAGGCATGGGGAGTTGGGTGCTGCTGAGGAAAGGGAAGAGAAAAAAAAAAATTAAGTAGTGAGCAATTTGGAAAAATCTTGCCGTGTAAGGGTTTTCCTCTGCCGTGCCCTTGGGAGAGCGGCAGGCCCCGTGCCGAGGGGTGGCAGCGGGGGGGCGGTGGCAGCGGTGACGGGCTGGGCAGCTGCAGCCCGGTCGCAGTGAGAAGAGCAGTGCGCTCACCCTGCCACCGCCATGTGGGGCTTTCAGCGGGGCTCCCGGCTGCTGGCCACTGTGCTGCGGACCCCGCGGGTCCCCCGGGCGCAGGTCACCTCCAAGCCACCCGAACATCCACTCTCTGCTGCTGTGAGTAGCTTGTGGGGGGCTGAAAACGGGGGGGAGCCCCTGCTCCCAGGGGCCCTGGATGGAGGGGCACAAAACCCCCCTCTGCATTATAGCCAAATTATTTTTGTTAGCAGTGAAAGCAAAAGGGGAGGGGGGAGAAAAAGGAGGAAAGGTGCCCCCAGAGCAGAGCAAGCTCCAGACTGCACCCCACAGGGGGGTGCATGCCCTGCTCCCCCCCTTCAGGCTCTTGCTTCCATTTTATTTTATCCTTTCTTAATCTTTGGGGTGTAGGGTACCTGCTGAGGGTCCCCTGCAGCCCAGGGTGTCCCCCAGGGAGGCTAAGCCAGGGGGCAGGCTGAGGACCTCAGGGAGGAGAGGGTAGTGGCACTGGCACCCTGCCAGCACAGGGACAGACCTGGGCCCCGTCCCCCCCTTTCATGGGACACTCACCCCAAAGCAGGTGTCCCCGTGGGCGAGGATGGGGTCTGCTGTCATCGCAGAGCCAGAGCCTGTAAGTCCCTCCGTCATTCCTCCCTCTGGGGATGATCCCCACCAAAAAAGGAGCCGCTCCAGCTGCAGAGACCCTCCTGGGCTGGGTGAAATGAGCTTGGAAAAAGCAGCTTTTCGCCAGAAATCCTGGCAGGGTTTCACTTCCACCCCTTGCTTGTGGGGTTTACCCCTGCTGCCTTTCCAACGTCTGCAACAAAGTGCTTCACGAGCCTGGAGACTTTTTCTAGCCAAATAAAGAAATAAAGGTGACAGTGCAAGGGGTTAAGTGCTGCCCTGGTACACCAGAAATATAAGAGGCTGCTACTGGTTGCAATTCACGCCTCAAAGTCATTTGAAAGTCAGGCACAGCTGCTTTTGGAAACACTGCAGGCCCAGGCCTCGCTGCTGACTGAAGGTCACAGGCTGCTCCGATTTCCCAGCAAGAATCATGACAAAGAAACACAGAGTGATGGAAACAAACCTAGAGAGCAACCAGCTTGGTCCACCGTTGGTGGAAACTGCTGTGCTTACCCAAATCTCCCTCCCACAGCCCCAAGGTGTGTCCACCTGATAGCCCCGGGGCTGGAAAGAGCAAGAAGCACAGACAAGCGCGCTCGATCCATTGCATGAGACGCAGCACCAGTGTGCAACCGTCCCAGGAACCCCACATACGGCGTGGCCCTCGCGCAGCCATCCCACTAATTCTTCTGTTTCTTCTCCCGCCGGCAGGAGCAAGTCATCGCGTTTTCCGTGATGTCTGCATGCTTCCTGATGCCAACAGCCTGGATCCTGGCACACGTGGAGCACTACAAGAGCAGATCAGAGTAAGAAGTGGCAAGAACAACCTGCACCCCGTTGAGAGCAGAAGTATGAGCGAAGATAAAACCACAGAACAGATTTTCACTGGGAGGGAACCCTCTGAGTTTGGTCATTAAAATTCACATTAGCACCAGCATAATTGCTTGTTGGTTCTGTGTCAACCATGTGCTTGTTCACAGGGGAATGGATCTGTAATCCTGCTGTTGGACAACACGCTGTCCTAAAGGCAGTATTCCTTTGTAAGTCTGCAGCAGGCTCCAGCAGGGAGGCATATTTCCCACTGGAGCTTTTACCTTCTACAGTTGCAGCGAAGCATAGGGCAGATAGCAAGGAACTACTTGCAGCACTAGCGAGGAAGCAAAATCAAGTTAAATTCCTAGCAAGCTAATACTCAAAGGCTGCAAGTGACATTTAAAATGGCCTGCAGCCTGGGTGCTGCACATCTGACTTTTCTTCCTGCACGAAGACCCTCTCCACACCCCAAAAACAGACCAAATTTCCTAAATTATTTGTGTTAGGGAAGCAGCCATCCAGCATTTGCTCCCACACAGGAAGGTTTGGGTAGCAAATAATACTCCAGATATCTTGGAAAAACCTCTGAAACAACTGTCATAATTCACTAAGGCTGCAGATCTTCACACTCACTTCAGTGAGCTGCTCAGAAATTTACATACAAGCGAGCACTCCCCACAGTACAGAGGGTTGTCAAAATACTCTCAGGAGAAGACTTTAGTGCCGTCTCAACAGTAACACTTCAGGTTTTTGATACTCATCTAAAGCGATAGCAGCCCTACTATGTGTTAGCTTTGCCACAGGGCTGGCGTTTCGCTTACTCCTAACATGTGGTGACATGACACTACTAACGAGATTGTACTTTTTGAAGCCCTTTTCCTGTCCTTAGCTATGAAATAAAGGAAACGTTTTCCTGATCAGAACGCTTGTCTCCTCTGCATGCTCTTCTGAAGTCAGTAAACGCCACATCAGGAATGAGCTTTGGAAGATGAGATGAAGCATGAACGAGGGAAAGTCAAATTGCACAACACGGGAGGAGAAAACAATGTGGTTCAAGGCACGCTCCAACAGCTGAACGAACAGGGGCAGCGCAAAGTGATAAAACTGATGGACTGGACAGGGAAGAGGCAGGCATTCAGAACTGAACAGCTCCAAACCAGGGAGAAATTTAGGCCAGACCTGATTAGAGGCAGAAGGGTGGAGGGTGACCAAGTGTAGGGTCTGACAGTTTGATTTTTTTGGTTTTTTGTTTTGTTTTTTTTAAAAAAGCTTAAGTCTCCCTTGCCTGAAGCATCTTTGCACCTGCAGAGCAGTCTAGCATCAGCCATGTGCTTGCTTTTTCCATTGCTGGCATTAAACCCTCAGTCAAGACAGCAAACTATAAGAAGCATGCAAAGTATAAAAATTCCAGTAGTACAGTTTGTTGGAGTGACACCAGAGAATCAAACTGATAACTGGAGATCTTGAATCATAGTAGTAACCAAACTGGCGCTGCGAAGCCAGAACTGACTATGGATATATTGGCAGCTGCATTTAAAAATCCACTTACATCCCGAGGAATTTAGCCAGGTATGTGAATATGACTCCGTTCAATTTAAAGTTACTGTTATAAACCTTAGTGTAGTTTGCTATTACTGCCTTATAATTAGGAGTATTATGCAACCAAATGGATACTTGGAGGTAGCCTCCAGTTCAGATCTGCATTTGTTTCAAATTCTCGATGTGCGCAATTATCTTCCATCCCTGTAAAGACAATCGCAGCAGCAGTCCGGCAAAACAATTACATTACAGAAAGCTTTTAAAGTAGTTGTTAAGAGGAAAAAGCAAAACAAAAACTTGTTGTCTCAGGCCTTATTTACGCCTTTTCAGTCAGTAATGCTTACGCCACTTGAGAAAAGGCATCAGGACTACAGCTTCCCACAAAACAAAGGAACTTGACAATAAAGTACATACCAAGGTACTACAAGCTAAGTAAATTACATACTAATCCCACTGGTGATTAACAGATTGTTTAAGTCTGTATTGTGCTTGGACAGGGGGTTTTTGTAACAGGAAGCTTAAAAGGAAGTGTATTTTTAAACAGATCAGAGGCTCAACTGCAAGTTATGAAGACAACACAGAACTACAGAAAAGGGAAGGCAGAGAAGTTTATTCCAGCAACACTGCTGCACCTCACTTCAGCACAAAGTGTTCGTAAAAGACAACCACCCCCAAAAGTATATAAAAACACATCCACTAAACTGTAATCCTGGAAAAAACCCTTTGATGGAGTAAACACTCCCTCTACTGCAGATGAGGAGGAGGGGTTGTGCAGAAAGAGGGCAAAAGGAGAAAGATGATTTCAGTAACGCTGCCTTTGGGCTGCTGCAGGGGCAGGGGGAGAGAGGTTACTGGGGAAGGTCATGCCCTCCCAAGGCCAACACCACTGAGTAATACCAGATATTGGTCAGGCACCTCTCTGGCGTGTTTTCATAAAGGAGCTTCTGCTACCCCCTTTACCTGGCAAACAGCCTCCGCTCCTGTAACATGCCACCAGCATCACATCCTCCCACAACAGTTTGATAACAAGACTGATAAACCAACCACTGCGGAGCCTTTGTCCTCCTTTTAGGAGAGCAGGATGGGAGCTCTCACAGTCAGTGCCACTAATGTTAGCGCATAGGGAAATCTTGACTCCAAGCACCAAAGGGTTACACAGCAAAAGGCCACTTACTCCTCCGAACAAGCGTCAAAAAGCTGCTCTCCCCTCTGCCCTCCCACCCCCCTTCAATATAATTCAGTACAGAGTCAGTGGTCTGAGTGCTGCTAGCGTCAGCAGCAGTAAAATTACTCTCCCAGGGGTAGTGCAAGGTCCTCTATGTTAGGATGTCATGAGCTTGGTGCTCCACCAACATCTCCATGCTCCTCACGTCTGTGCACCAGAACTCCAAGCGGTCTTTCATTCCTTTGATCTGCAAGGCAAGCCCACAGTAACTTTAATGCCTCAACTACTGGAAATACCAATATTCACCTTTAAGGACAAACACCTGAGATCCCAAACAACTTCTCAAAACCCCATACATCTAGAAAAGATGCTACTTAACATCTTTTACCATCAAAACGACAACGTTTAAAGTTAAATTGAAATGCACAAAAGGAATTGTTTGCAGCTAGTATTCCATGTACTGAATTTTTTTTTTTTAAAACGTAAAGGCACCCTATACAGTCTCCTAAAGTGTTACGAGGATGAACTTGAGACGCTCAGTATCTTTGTCTTTATCACCCTGAATTTCTCTCTTCCCAAGACAAGTGTGCCACCTACAACCCAGAAACTCCCGAGATTTTGTTTCATGCATTTAGGCTTGAAGCAGCCACACAGATGTCTGCACCCTTCTGGAAGACACAGTCACAGCATTTGTGTTTTATGGTGGTTTGTGTGGCTTTCGGAAGAGAAGTGTCACCCTATTCTATCTCCTGACAGGTTTCTAACTACTTAACGCAAAACACAGGTACGAAATGCACCATATACCCAAAGTAAAAGCTAAAGGCAGCAATGTAAAAAGGAATGAGGAAAAGCTGATACATGTCCTCGTTCCCTGAGCATCTTCAAGAAGCACTGAGACATTCTCAGATAATGACTCTTCACAGTTCTTATTTTAATTTCCAGGTCACCTCACACAACAAAACAAGTTAGTACTGCCTTAATATTCAAGTTGGTCATTACCTGTTGTAAATCCAACACGCGTGGTTGGACCCATGTCATGTGCACCCTCTTATCGACTTCATCAATACTGCCCTTTACCAAGCCTACTGAGAGAGCCTTCATCACCAGCAGTTCCACCTAAAAATAAAAAAAAAAAAATTCAAAGAAACAATTGAGAATTATCCAGTTTCCCCCGAGATGGGTAAAACCTTTAAATGGCACTAGCTTTTGGAAGACTGTTTACTACACACAAAAAAATCAAAAGCAGCTGCAGCCTCTCTCACACCCATCTTCTAGGTTATAATATTGCCTTGAGATTCGACATCAAAAAATACAGGAGACATTTCTTTTCCCTAAGAGCAGATTTCTTTTCTTTCGTTTTCTCTGAAATCCCAGGAAGAACAAGGTATATGGAAAAAGTCAACATGGATTTACCACTGGTAAGATGTGCTTGACCAATATGGTTGCCTTTTTAAATTAAGTTAACTTGCTCAGTGGTCGAAGAGAACGCTGTAGGTGCCCCATACCTTTGTTTTAGCAAAGTGCTCAACAAGACCTACCACATCCTTGTTGACAAGCTGGTAAGCTACAGGACAGACAGAAGGACCACAAGATGAGTGGAAAATCTGCTAAACCATCGAGCTCAAACAGTAGTGGCTAGAGGCTTGAAGTTGAACAGGCAGCTGGTCACAAGTAGCACTTCTTAGGGGTTGATACTGGGTCTGATACTATTTAATTATCTTTAAGCTAGCTGGATGACAATCTCACAGATGACGCCAAACTGGTAGGGAGAGGCAGATGTGCTTGAAATAAGAGCTACCATGATAGATTGGGCTAACATGAATCACATGAAGTACAGTGAAGATAAGCATGGAGTCCCGCACCTGAGACCAAACGGTCCCGAGCAACAGCACAGACGGAGGTCTGACTGGCTGCGGCATACTCTGAATATACTCAGCAGAGTATACTCTGATGGAAAGGAGCAGAGCCGGGTGCTACAGGTGTGTCCCTGTAGCAACAAAGGGGAACCGCGTCCTGGTCTGCATCAGTAAGAACACAGCCAGCAGATCAAGGGATGCGATTACTCCACTCAGCACTTGTTGGAGCATACCTACAACACCGTGTCCGGTTTTGCATCACCCCCTTTCAGTTTAAGGGGGGCACTGCAAAACTGGAGAGAGTCTAGCAAAGGGCCACCAAGATTAGGAGGCTGAGAACTTGACATTGTGAAGAAATTTTATTTGTTCAGCCTAGATAAGAGGCAGCTTGGGGATACCTCATCACAGTCTTCCAGCACCTAAAAGGCAGTAACACAGAAGATAAGGGGTATTAATTTCACAAGGATGCACGGCAAAAGGACAAGAGACCGCAGGCAGGATTTGCTTCAGTGGGGATTCCATGTGGATAACAGAAGAAAATTCTTCACCGTGAGAAAAATTAAACATCAGTGACATTTCCTGTCGCTGGAAATACTCAAGACAGCTTGGCAGGGCCCTGCATAACTTAATCCAAAGGCCTGCTTTCAAGAGTACGTGGGAACAGATTACCTACAGAGCTCTCTTCCAACTTAAGACTATGAATCTTCAAAAATTTATTTACCAAGAAACAAGAGCACCAAGCAGTTAATTCCTTCTTAAAGAAAAAAGTTCTCCAAATGCACCAGAACAGGGGAGAACATTTCTACTTAGAGTTCACCTGTGGGAGTAGGTCTATCCAGACACTTCTAGATCTTCAGAACTTAGACATTAATAAGTTTGTCTTAACCTAAACTCACCTCATTCACAGTGACTTTGGCACTCTTAGCAATCTCTTCAAAAGTGAGCTGTCTGTGATTGGCCGGTCGGGTGAAAGTCATCTGAATTCAAGTAAACAAAACAAAAAATCTCTCTCATACAGTTTTAGTTTTTTCCAACAGCGTGCACAGCTTCCCTCGTACTGTCCTGCTGAGCTCTCCATCTGCAGTAGCAACTGCATTTCTCATATTTAATCAAAATACTTCAAAGAAAAATGCATTTACGTCAGCAGAAAGGAGTAATACCGCTCCCTCCTCCACACACACCTTCCTGCTCCAAGCAGCAGATTTCCTAGGCAACATGATCTCCAAATAAAGCAAATCTATCTGTGTTGAAATGTTCCAGTGTGTATCAAATCCCTGAGATAACACAGTACCTATAGGTGGTAAAACTCCTTCACAATAAAACACTGCAGGTGGTATATATACACACATTAACATACAGACATATTGGTATGTGGGTGTGTATAAACATATATTACACTCCAGATAACTCAATATTTAAGTTTTTTAAAAAGATCCAGGGCCACACATATACACCAGTATTATTTGGTAGCAACAGAGCCAAAGCCTTCAAGTGACTGGAAAGAAACTGTCTAAATGTCTAGGGTTATCTATCAGGGAAAGGTTTTTCAGTCCTTAGGAAACTAAGATTTTAACTGTGTTTTAGAAATCTTTGTTATACTAGAACATACTTTAAGAGTTACCATTTCAGATACCATCCTCAAGATACAAAGCTTGCTCTTTTCTTCCCCACCTCCATATCCTGCCCGAAAGAGCACACCCGTGACATTGCAAACAAGTAGTACACCACAAGGCTTTTTTTTCCTTGCAGGACTTGCCTTTTGGCACCACCTAGAGGCAAAATCTGCCGTCAACTATTTATACCCACGAGTTTCCGTGAGACGAGTGAATAAATGCACCCAGCAGAGAACAGAATATTGAACAGTGCTACCCCCACCAAAAGGTAGTTGGAGCAGTCCCTTTCCATTTTCCACATTCAACACATCAGAGTTCTCAGCTCACCTCCATAAGACATAACAGTTGAATCTTTTGCAGCAGAAGTGCTTCATTTGCAGCCAGATCTGGCTGTAAGAGGATAAAATGGAACAAATAAGTTCATTATTACTTTTTCCATCCCAGGGGAGAACAGCATGCTACACACAGGAGTAAGCCACATGGGGACCCACGACCCTCATTTACGAGGGAGGTGACCATTACAACCCACCCACTGCCTAGCAATAGTTCCATAAAACAAATCATAAGAACTGCACAATTAAATGCAGCACTTCGCAAGGCAGGCAATCTTTTATCAAAGGCCACAGCCTTGCACAAGTGGACGTACAAGTCGACCTGTAAATTACTGCTATGTCAATAATTTCTCGTATAGCCAGTGTGGTTAATATCCAACACCACTGTTTTCCTCAAAATTCCTAGAATACAAGGGAAAACCACTATTTTACATTGGAAGCAGTTTAATACTGGGAGTGGATGGCATTATGGAAACTAAATCAGAGATTATCTTCCTGTGCAGGACGGCATGACGTTTTTGTTTGCCTTCCCCTTGGATCACAAGAGATTTCTCTTTACTTCTTTCAATCAACCAGACACAGAGGGAAGCCAAATGAAAACTAACGATACATATCAAGATGAAAGAAACATTACTACTTCTGTGATTAAAATTATACCAATGCACCAGAGTCAGGAATTGTTAAGGTAAAAGTCCACAGAATCTAAGTGTCCTCTGTAAATATTGAGCCTAGGCCTTAAGCAATATAGCAACTCATGCACTCACCTGCTGACCCCACGCCGACTTCAAAGCCTGAAATGTCTCTACATTACCACTGTTGAAGGCATAAAGTGTGTCAATGAGCCACTGCCGATCAGTGTTTCTCAGGGACTCCAGAACGGGGTGCATGAGCTGCAGAAACCAGGTGGGACAGCATTAACAGGGCAAAATCAATTCCTGATACTCAACAGGCGAAGCAATGCAGCATCAACTTACCAGCTCCCCAAAGTTATAAACACCTTCTCCCAAGAGCCCTGCCAGTCCCAGGGTAAAGGCTCTCTCCTGCTGCTCCGATACTGGGAAAAAAATCCAAACAAACAAACAAAAACAAACACCAAATAAAAAAAAAATAGTTGGGATGAAGCAGCAGTCTAAGCCGCAGCAACCCCTCCCTCACCCTCCTCTCTATACCTCTATTAAATCATCCTCAGCCCTCCTTCTCATCCTCTCCCAAACCTGAAATTCAGAAGCCTGCAGTAACTACAGCAGTAGCACTTTTTGAATCTATATTGAAGATTTTTGGGAACTAGAACAAACAATCCCTTCTGGTCAAGGCACTTCCCCCTCCCATCACCTCAATGCAGCTTAGGAGCAGAATCCTACTCAGCTGTTCTTCTTGTGGGTTCTTCCTCTTTCTAGCTAGATCCTGGCCCAACCACGGCACACTCAAATAACGTTGAGAAAACCTGTTCTCTGCCAGTGCATTTATTTAGATTGAAGTAATGAAACAGAGAATGAAAACTGGGACTTTCTATGCTTGGCAAAGGAGGAGGTACCTGGCAGATCTTTAACATCAATGCACCCCAGAAACCGCAGAGCATCCTTATAGTAAGAGGCATGGTTCCCAATTGTCTGGTAGTACTTGCTGGAGAGATCATAGAAGCGGCTGTGAACTGAAGTCACCCCAGGGAGATTGTTCAGCATCTCCTCAACCTCCTCAATGGTCTCCTAGAGGAGGGTGAAAACTGTTTGTTACAGGTGAAGGCACACCTCGTACACACCCGTGCTCCCGGCCTTCCAGTTCACCACTGTAAGGGTTACAGCATTCTTGTGTGGTCCAGAAGTAACATCCACTCAGTAGTAAAGCAGATGAGACCACAGTCAAAGCCACTACCACAGTATTAAAAATAAAGCAATGGCATTCTGCCTTTACATAGTAGTTAGGTAAAAAAAAAGAAACCCAAAACCCCAAAAATACAACCCTGCAGCTACCCTTACATACATATATATACACACACACTTTATATATACTTATACCCACCAAACCAATTAAACTTTGCACTTGCTCTAAGAGACATAAAGCTGCACTGCATGAAAAAGCTCATCGTAGCTTTAATAGACGGTTCTAAAAAAAGCCAAGAGATTAAATAACACGCTTAGCACAGGAAATGATACACTAATTCAGTCATCGTTAGCAGCTCGCCAACAAGCAGCATATATACTGTTGAATTCATGAGACCCTCTAAACTGCAAATTGGAATATATCAAGATATTTTTTCCCTCTCTCCTGAGCTGTGCACACCAACAGTTGCAGTGATCAGCTGCAGGCCACCAATAAGCAAAAGCACCTCAAAGGCTACATGCATCAGAATCGTATTGAAACTTCACAGATTTGGCCATAAGTACTATACACGCATTTTTATGGCCTACAAGATGTTAAGCAGAACTGCAGGTCTTCCTGGAAATCCCAGGAGCTGCAAATTTATCATTTTCTCATTCAAAACTGAAGCACAGACACAGGCACATCCATGCTGTACTAACTGCTGAAGCCTGCACAGTGCTCCAAAATATCCAAACGCTTGAACTACTCAAGTCATCGCTCACCTTGGTGACCTGCAGGTCTCCAATGTTCAGCTTGAGCGCCCCAATGGCTGTTTTACACAAAATGACAGCTTCATCGCTGCTTTTTACCTGCAGTTTCACAAAGATACACGTTTAGAGAGCGTTACCCTTTCAGCCAGATAGGCTCTTGAAACCTAGACTGTGTTGATTGCGTTCCATTTGTTAACATGTTCCTGCATTAAAATACAGAGTTGTTCACTGAGAAAATGAGTAGGCATTCTCCAGCACAGGTTTCAACATACACATATCTGCCTCTTCAGCTATACCATATACGCTCATAAGCAAAACGATTCCTGTAGGTGGACTACCAGAAAAAGCAATTTCAAAAATACCTTTTCTCGAGTCTTTTCCAGAAAAGTAAGGGCCACATTGGGATCTGAAGTAGAGGGGAAAAAAAAAAAAAGCAGCAATATCAGGAATTCCCATGGAACTAAATCTCAACCCAGAAATAAATCCTTTTACTGGATTCATGAAGACTGGAATATATTTTTTCTGTAGTGTACCGCTCAGCCTTCAAAAGGTGCTACTATTGTAGGCCGGGCTTTCTGTTCGTCAGCCATTTCTCTAGCGAAGCAGTAGACTTGCTACTCTATGTAGCGGTAATTATTTAAGCTCTTTGAGTTAGTGCTTTCCCTTTTCAATACAGCAGAAAGACAATAGCTTAACATTGAAGATTTAGCCGTCACTATTAAGTAGTCAAATTTCATATGCATCAGTTGCTAAAGATACTGTAAATAACAGGTAAGGACACTTACCTGTCATCTGTCTGACTACATGAAGAATGATCTCTACCAGGGACAAGGGGTTCACCCTAGAACAAAAACCTCATTGTCAGAACGGCCTTAGCCAACAGTAGGTTACCTAAACACTTCCAGGCAAACAAACTCACCTATGTTCAAACTCACTGATGAAGTTCTCGTACAGCTGTAGGCACAAAGATATCGACAGTCAGGGCAAAAGGATATTCCGTTTCAGCTACGACACTCGCTTTTCACTGTATCCCAATTCATTTTTCCAGCAAAGTAGTGGGCATCCAACTACACTGTACAGAATCCAGGAGCCAAAAATTGCTCATTTTAGATAATTGTATCTCTGCAGTCTCCTTCCAACTGCAAGGAGTGATTCAAGAAGCTCACAAGCTAGTAGGTACTACAACACAACACCTCCCTGGCATGGGCTGGCCTGGCGCATGCCTTCAGTTATCACTGCAAAAGAAGCACAGGCCTAAAGCTTTCAAATTTCTCTTTGCACACATTCGGAAGAGAGACTGCCTCTAGAAACCCACAGCTCTTTATCATGGAAATAACTATCTCCTGGGAAGCTGAATTTTAACCTAAAAACACAAAGGAAAGTGAAAATACATGATTACTGGTAGCATACAGAAAATATGTGACTCTGGACTAAGTATGCCATTGTCTTTGTAAATGGAAAAAGTGCCCAGACAGTGGGTGAAATAACCTACTGAATACTTTGAGGCATTTGCAAACACCTCACAGTCCACCTCACACTTGCAGTTGTAAACCCCTTGTTACAAAAGGGAAAGAAAAAGGCTCCCCCTGCACACCCCCCAAAAAAAAAAATCTTAAGTGAATGAAATTGAAGACTCATTGTGAAGCTTCTAAAATGACACATTTAATTTTAGCAGAATTTTCATACACCAAGCAAATCCTGCACTCACATCTAGTGCATAAACCCCAGAAAGCTGAATTCACCTAATTTCATAATTCTCCAGAGACAAGTCACAGGCTGTTTATTTTTCACTAGCACAAAAATAGCATCACTCGTCTCTACTACAGAAACATAAAACACTTGGGAACAATCAAGCACTTCACCTTGATGAGTCCATCTCCTTGGGCAAAGCAAGGGTCCTGAACAAAGTCCAAAACTTGCAGAGTCAGCTGGTGCCAGAGTCTTAAGAAACGAGAAGGTCACTCGGTGAGTTCACACTTTACACCAGCTCCTCAGCTCGTGCCACACTCTATCTCACACCCAAAGCCTGCTGACCCCGCCTGTCTGCGGCTGCTGTGACTCACGGCGGAGACACGTCAGAAACCAAAACCGCTGGCAGACCACTAACCCCCGCTCAGAGCACCAACGTACAGCAACCCCAAGGAAAATAACAGGGAAATCAGCGCCCTGATTTTCCACAGCTACGTGCGTGCCGGTTAAACAACTACCGAGTGACAAAAGGACGCTGGGAGCCGCCCATTCCCACCCCGGGAGGGCTCTTCAGCCCAGCACTTCGTACCGCGAGCGCAGCGCCCGGGGAGCGGGCCGCGGAGCTCCGCGGGACAGGCCAGAGCAGCGCACGGCCAGCCCCGCGGCGTGCGTGGAGGGGCAGAGCCTACAGCAAGGGCCCAGGACACCCGGGAGAGGCGGCCGGGCCGTGCCCGCCGAGAGCAGCGGCCCCCCGGGG
Source organism: Calonectris borealis (assembly GCF_964195595.1). Taxonomy (NCBI): domain Eukaryota; kingdom Metazoa; phylum Chordata; class Aves; order Procellariiformes; family Procellariidae; genus Calonectris; species Calonectris borealis. The sequence goes on from NC_134325.1 coordinate 21,553,216, forward strand.
CAGGCGTTACCACAGCAGCGGGCCCCCCCAACCCACTTCTTGTTGTAGAGCTCCTCCAGGCGGTGCCACACGGCGGCCTGCCCCGGCCCCGAGCTCTGGCTCTGCTGCAGGAAGCCCGGCACGTCCTTCATGGCGGCGGCCGGAGGGAGAGAGGAGGCAGCGACACCCGCCCGCCCCTGCGCTCGCCGCCGCCGCCGGAAATGCACACTCACTTCCGGCGCCGCGCGGGGCACGCTGGGTACCGTAGGGCCCCGCGGCGATCGCCCTCCCCGCCCCGCGGTAGCCATGGCAACGCCTTGCCCCCGGCCTTCCCCCTCCCTCCCCAAACAAACACCCCAAAAATCCCCGAAACGACCCAAAGCGGAGGGGGGAGGCGGGGGGGCGAGGCCGGGTCGCTAGCAGAGAGGCGGCCGCGACGGGCGGCGCGGCTACTCGGGACATTGCGGTAGCGCCGCGACGGGTGCCCGGCGGGGAGCGCGGCCGCTGCGCCGGCCATGGAGCGGGGGGCGCGGCGCGGCGCGGCGGCGGGCGGCGGGCTGCTGGCGGCGGGTGAGGCCCGGCGGGCCGAGCGAGGGGGCTGGGCTGTGGGGAAGGGCCCTGAGGGCGGGAGCGGCACCCCCACCCGCGCGCTGCTGCCCCCCGGTTCTCCCTCGCACCCGCTCGTCACCGGCTCTGTGCTTTCTTGCAGCGTGGAGGAGCCTGTGGGAGCGCGGCCCCAGGGATGGCGGCAGCGGCGGCGGCCCGGGCGGCCTGGCCCGGCTCTCCCTTTGGTCTGGGGACAGCAAAGGGGCGGCTGGCTCCGGAGCACGGAGGTAGGGCTGTCCGTCGCCTCACAGCCGGTGCCGGTGCCTGATGCCCACCAGGCCTCTGCACCGGGATGCCGAAGGGAAGGAACCGGTACTGTTACGACGAAAGCATGGGATGGAGGACCACCTCGCCTGTCCAAATAGGCAGATGGGTCGCCATCTCTGGTAGCCAGAGCTGGCCTGGGAGCTCGAAGAGTAGAGAGATTTACCAGAGAAACGTTAGTGGTTGCCAGATTGTGAATTTAGCTCCCTGGGAACCTGGTCTGACAAGGCAGAGCCATGTCCTTGTGAAGACAGTGTCGACCACACTGAGGCCACAGTCGACACTTACAGCTCGGTAATTGCTATTTGCAGATTGCCACGATCCAGCAGCTCTCTCTTGGCTCTTCGCGTCCCCACGCCTTCTCTGGACTGCTCATAATGTCCGGCACCAGCAAGCACCAATTGTCTGGGGACAAGCTGTTCCTTGAGATGATAATGACTGTTCTCTGCCCCATCTGTACATAATGCTGACCTGTGATTCCTTTAGGCATTTGCCATTTACATGTGGAGCTCTCTCAAGGCAGAGCCCTTGGGGGAAACAGAGAAATGAAAATGTCTGTGCTACCTGGGCAGCGTTGTCCCAGGGTGACCATGTCACCCTGTTAGAAACTTACTGAAACTCAGGACATACAAAAGAGTCTTTCTTAGCCCAAGAGCAGTGTAAATCAACTATGAGACTTGTGAGTCCCAGTGCTACTGTTCCCACAGCCCTATGTCCACACCTGTCCAAAAAAAACCCCTCTCATGGGGTACCAGTGATTTGGTATTTTTAGATCTGCTTAAAAAGTGCAATGGAAGGTATCTACTCTTGGGTATGGATTAGACTAATGCTTAAGCTTTCTCCTTGTTAAGTACTAGCACACAGTCCTGCCAACTGAAGAGCTTTCTGCAAAATTCTTGGGGTGGTTTTCTCCCCCTGAGCAGTTTTCAGCTGAAGTCGCTGTCAGTATGCTACCTGCTGTACTTTCTCTCTATTCTGAGCAGGATCCAAGGGACCAGGCCCTTCTCTTTGTCTACTGCTGCCAGAGCCATTTTAGGAATGGGCAGATGGGGAGATGATGGTGGGAAGCAGAAGCTCACCCTGCAGGATGTGGCAGAGCTAATTCGGAACAAGGAGTGTCGCCGAGTGGTGGTGATGGCCGGCGCTGGGATTAGCACCCCCAGCGGCATCCCGGATTTTAGGTAATGCCTCCATCGTTTCGTTTGTCCCTTTTCAGTGCTGGGAGGGCCAAGATCTTCAGCTTAGATAATGCTGGTGCCTGCTACTCCTCTCACCCCTCCATTTTGTTTACCTGTGCCAGGCTAGACTAGGCACAGGAGTTTCCGTGCCTGCTGATCCTCCTTCTCCAGCCAAAGGCAGGCTGGCATCACCAGTCGGACTTCGGGCCATTCCTTGGCCCAGGTCTTCAGGATGGTTAAGTCATGCCTGTTGCTTGATTCTGTGGCTGCACTCACTGCACCACCTTGGCCACCAGAGAAGAGCCAATGTGGCCGTGGCGCGGGCCGGACACCCTCCAGCTAGAAGACAGCATGGTACTCACAGCATATCCCCTCCCCTCCTCTGACTAGAGCAGGGATGTGAGGCAGGTTCTCCTTCCATGCAGAGGTAGTTTCAGCTGCTCTCTTGACACACAATGGACAGCACAAAGCAGCCAGAGAGAACCCAGAGACCTGGCTGTCCACTCCATCGTGTCTTGGTCTGGCTCTGTGGGGGGTGGCATCTCTTCCTGCACTCTGACCACCAGCCCTGCTCTCCTCTCTTTGCAGGTCCCCGGGGAGCGGCCTCTACAGTAACCTTGAGCAGTACGACATCCCTTACCCAGAAGCCATCTTCGAACTGATGTATTTCTTTGTCAACCCTAAGCCCTTTTTCGCTTTGGCCAAGGAGCTCTACCCTGGCAACTACAGACCCAACTACGCCCACTATTTCCTGAGACTCCTGCATGACAAAGGGCTCCTCCTGCGCCTCTATACCCAGAATATTGATGGGCTGGAGAGAGGTGAGTTTCCTCTTTCCCATCTCTCAGCAGCAGAGCACAGGGAAGAGATGAAGGCGAGAAGCGGAATAGGAGGCAGGACTGGGGAAATGCCTAGTGAATGTGGAGTTTCCAGTTCAGTCACCTCACACTGAGCTGGTCCTCGCCCACGCGGTGTATTCCAGTTGCTGGGATCCCTCCCGATAGACTGGTGGAAGCCCACGGCACCTTTGCCACTGCCACTTGTACGGTCTGTCGAAGGAAGTTCCCAGGAGAGGACTTCAGGGTAAGTGGTTGCAGCTGGGCATCGACACATAAATTAACGCAAGGAGGAGAACCTGTTGCAGGCCTGTTATTTTGCCCTCAGGGCCAAGAGGTTTTATTGGAGGGGACCAGACTTGGGGCTGGAGGTTGCTGCGAGGAGATGTTGTGGTTCTGACCCTGCCGTGCAGGTATGCGCTGCCCCGTAATGAGTGGTGTCGGGTGCTCTTGCTTCAGGGGGACGTCATGGCAGACAAGGTCCCTCACTGTCCCGTCTGCACTGGAGTCATCAAGCCTGACATCGTGTTCTTTGGCGAGGAGCTCCCGCAGCGCTTCTTCCTGCACGTGACAGACTTCCCCATGGCAGACCTGCTTTTGGTCATCGGAACATCCCTGGAGGTCTGGGACTAAGGGAAACCCCCGCTTACAGGGGGAAAAAGGCACACAGAAAACAAGGCCCGAGGGGACTCTGGAGGAGAGAGAGGGTTTAGAGGAGAAGGCGAGAAACTGGGTAATCGAGGTAAAATTTGAGGTGGCAGGGTAAGAAATAGGGCGCATGCACTCTGAGAGACCCTCTGAAAACCTTGTGTGCTCCTGGTAAAGGCGGGCACCTGGAGAGCAAGCATGAGTTTTGCGGCTACCTGAGGAAAGGCCACCGGATAACCGGTGACATCCATAACCTGTTCAAAGCTGGGGCAGCTTAGCCCACGGTGGGAGAACTGTTAAACACAGCGGTTACAAGCTTAGTGTGCAGCAAATTCGTGCCCACAGTGCCCCTCAGCAAGGTGACCATCTCTCTCTGCTCCTTCGGGTTGCCTTCCTTTAGGTGGAGCCCTTTGCCAGCCTGGCAGGAGCTGTTCGCAGCTCCGTTCCCCGAGTCCTGATCAACCGAAATCTCGTAGGACCCTTCGCCTGGCAGCAACGCTACAATGACATAGCCCAGCTGGGTGACGTGGTCAGTGGGGTCAAGAAGCTGGTGGAGCTGCTGGACTGGAATGAAGAGATGCAAACACTAATTCAGAAGGAAAAAGAAAAGGTGGGAAGGGGCTCGGAGCCCTGCCTCCCTCCCTCAGCCTCTTCGTTCCTTGTACTGGAGTTATTCCAGGGGGGGTAGGTTTGTGCTTGGTGGGGTTAGACTTGCACCACAGACATTGCCATGCTTGCAGTCTGCATTCAGAGAAAAGTGCAAAAAGGTTAAAAAAAAAAAAAGGCAAACCTCAGTACTATTTCACAGTGAAGGTGCCACAGAGCAGAAAGTGTGCTGTGTTGCTGAATGTTTCAGTGGTACACAAGGAGAGGATGCAGATCTGTGAATCTCAGATTAAATAGGAAGAATACGGAAAAGGCCAGGCTTTGGGTTGAATGGGAGTACTTTAAGGCTTGTTCAAGCACTGAAAAGCTTTTGGTTAATTTCATCTATTTTTTTTATTTGTTCCCAAACACACTGAAAAAGCCCTACAGATGAAGGTACAGTTTCCTGGAGGTGGCAGTGACCAACCAGGAAATCCCCTCTGTCACCTGTATCAGGTTAATCCAGTATAATCTTGTAAGTCAGCAGAGGACTCACCTTTGCACTTAAACAACACAAAACATGGGCATTCTCTTTCTCAGGCAATGCTTCCCTCAGATGTGTGTGAGAAGACTGGAAAACTGCACTGAGCGTGCAGACACGCAGCGGGGCACGCTCTCGGGTGCTGAGGCTGCTGTTCAGGCGTTGGTTTTTACGCTGCTTTTTCCCTGGCTGAGAGCCTGAGCCTGTGATGCTGTTAATGGCACATTAACATGAATAATTGCTGAACTAAACCAAGGAGCCAAGCATCACTTTAGTGGAGCTTTCCTCTTTCTGTACATTCGCTTAATTGCTTTGGTTTCATTTCTAGTGGTTTTTCTGGTCATTGTGAGAAGTAAGTAATAGTAGTAGGGAAAGGGAGGCTCTAGCTGCACTACGTCTGAGACTGAACAAGGTGCTGCAGTGGCCGGGCATGCGACGAACAGCAAGCAGCAGGCAGGAGTGAGGGTACTTGCTCCATCTGGCAGCATCGAATTGCCAACTAAAGACTTCACTCTTTTCCCCCGCTGATCATTTATTTCCCTGTGCCATTCTTCTTATATCTGTAATCTTTTGAGATCCTCAGAAGTGAGAAATTGTAGGAGAGCAAGTTCTTAATTACTTTCAGTTTAGTGCTAATGTTAATTGTTACATTATTTTAGACCTGCTGGGAAGAATTTTCCACATTTGGCATCAAACACTTTTTAAACATTTTTTTAATTTAAGCAGAAGTTGTAACTTGGGGGCTGGGCCAACTCTTCCGCTTGTGTAAAAGGGCACAGCTCCGATGTCTGCAGTGGGGCTCTGCCAACTAGCTGTAGTAAGAAGCCAGTTGTATTTTTAACAGGTACACTGTCCGTACATGACTTCTGCTGAACCAAGAGAAAATCTGCCTTCAAGATTCCAATTTTAACATCCAGGTTGTTCTTACTTTCATCAGGATATGGGGTAGGAATGAATAGAAACTATTAGTCCTTTGGTCAGGCTTTTGATTGTTCACTACAAGCCATTTTGCGTTTGTATGAGATCAACCAGCCCTTGGTTTAATGCTAGTGCTGCTTTAAATCACTGACGGATAAAGCTGATGCAAATGTGTTAAAGTGTGGAAAACAAACTCCTCCTTGCTCCAGAATTTTGGTGCTAGGAAGCATTGCTGGCTGAGCTAACAGGGGCTGGAAGGTTTGAAACACGCTAGCAAACACTGTGTGGTCTTTCTATTTTTAGCTGGATGCAAAAGACAAATAGGACAGCGGGCTCCCTGCTGCTGGAGAGCAATGTTCACCTTGAAAAGGAGATGTTGTCATGCCCAGCATGGGCAGAGAGAGTTCATGGCAGGGAGCCATGGAAGAGGCCGTCCGGCTCTGCAGCAGCAAATCCACAAGGACTGTCGTGCTGAGGAGGAGGGGGTGCTCATGGCTCAATCCAGCCAGCCAGGAAGCAAAGCAGAGAGGCCTTCACCCGCGAAGGAGGGCGGGCTGAAGGGAGCGAAGCCCAAATGCCAAGCTGCAAACTGGTCCTGCACATGAAGGCTTTCCTACCCGAGACTTCAGAACAGTTGATGTAGCCACTGAGCACCGTTCCCTCCTTGTCTTACCTCATTTCGGCACCCACTAGGAGAGACTTTCCTCTTCCACGGCTCTGGCTGTCACCCCATCAGCACACCATCTGACAATGTCCAGCCACGAGAGCTTCACCAGTAAGTGGCCGGGGGCTCATGGGCTCATGCAGCACGTCAGGCGAGCTGTGCGTATGCAGCTTGCTGTTTGGGTCTCCCTCCTTCTGAGCTGTCCAACCTGAGACACCTCCGAGGGCCTGGTTTTCAAGGATCAGGAGTTGAAAATGCCATGAAGGTCAGGCCTTAAGACAACACAGAATCACTTCAGTCTGGAGTGAGTTCTCCAGCTCCCCACCGGACTGAGCATCTACCAACTCCTTTCACAGCTCCTCCTCAGACACTCTTCTCTTAGTCATGATCTTTCAGCTGCTGCAGACTTGTAGTGTTTATTCCTCAGATGAAATCTCTGCTAATCAGGGATGAATGCTGTCATGGGGGGCTGCCCCCCATTTCTCTTCAGGAACACCAAGCTGCTGGAAGAGCTTTGAATTGGTGTAGTGTTAATTATTTAATAATAAAAAGAGTTCTAATTCTTTTGCCGATGTCACCTGAGGGTTTTTTCCTGTAAATTTCACATCTTCCCTAGTGTTTGAACACATTCTGTCGTCCCCACCACCACTCTTCACCTACTTTTTTTAATTCGTTTTTTTCCTTCTTCTTTTTAACCTTACACAAGTGCCTTTCCTCCCTGTAAACACCGTCCCAGGGAGAGGCAGTATCAGTCAGAGCACCGCACTGATGTCCTGTTCTTTCCCAAATGTGCCCTAGCAGACACACTGTGCGTGTCACAGGTGTAGCAGAGCCTCTTCCCTGCAACAGGGCATGAATTTCATTACCCCAGCACCCAAATTTGGCTGTGGGGATTGAAGTCACACCCAGGTGGCCCTGGCTGACCCATCTGTTTATCACAGCACCTGTTCTAGAGGCAGTCCCAAGCAGTACCAGCTCTGAACAAGCACAACAAAATGCAAAGCACTTTACACCACCAATTCGTTACAGTTAATGCTAAACTGCAGAAAACCCAAGTGAAGGGAATAAAAGCATTTGAGCACACAGCTGTGTCTTACTAACACAACACTGGAACACTGTTACTGACCTCTATGCCTAAAAGCTCTTCCAGGGCAAAGCTAGAGCCTCAAAACACTGTCTTACAGCTATCTGTTTATATAATTAGAAGTGTTTGGACCTAATACTCATCTGCTATAAATCAGACTAGCTCTAGGGACCCCACAGAAGCCTGGCACATCTACTGCTAATGCTACAGGAACAGAGAGTTCAGTGCTTGGTGTCCCAGCTGCTTCCTTGAAGGAAGGTTTGAACAAGTTCCCATTCAGGAGAGCAGACTTGTTTATCCAAATGCACAATTCAAATGTACCTGCGAGTTCCTCCTCACAGCCGGGACCAGCCCAGCAGATATATTTCATTGCGCAGACTCAGGAAAAGCAGATGGATTGTTCTCTCACTTTGCAGAGCACCAGAAGCCTCGTGGCACAGTGCTTCACACTGAAAACGGTGGCAGCGTGTTGTTTTTAAACCGCACCCTGTTTATAAACCCTTAGTCCAGAAGCGCCCTGTGCCAAGTTCAGCCCCTGCACCGGGGCTTTTCAAAGCAGGGCCTGTCAGTTGCAGGTCAGGGTTTTAATAGAAAATTAGAATACAACAATATCAGAGCATTGCATTAAAAATACACCTCCCACTTTCCCTTTTGCATGGAAAGCTTCGGAGAGCTTTAACAGCTGGAAAGAGATCAGAGGTCTGCATTTTCACACAGAAGGTCTGCGTTGGGTTTTTTTGCTAGTTACTTTAAAAAAAAAAAAAAAAGAGATGCAGTTGGCCTAAAAACTCCAGCTGTGATACACTGAAGCTATTCTCATGACAGAAGCCTCTCCGTGAATCTTAGTGGGTCAGTTTTACACAAATATTGTATACCCCTGGGAGAGCCTGGAACTTTAATCAGGACTACTAAAAAAATTCTTAATCACTGAAGAACTAAACTAAATGGAGCATACCTTCAGCTTTTCATGTCGTAGAGACCGACTTGTTTTCTGAACAAGCACCAACTCCTAAAAATACACAGGCAGAAACACTTGCAAACCCTCTGCTCGCCCCACTGCGCACCTGCAGCCTCCCCGGAGCCAGATCTCCTGGATGTCCGATACAGTGCGCACTGCGGAGCCTGGCCAGCCTGTCCTGCCTCCGCTCCAGAGCCCCAGCCCCGCTGCACTTGCTGCCTCACGGGGAGCCAGAAACCACAGCAGACCCACACAGCCAAACCACCATCGAGGCTGGCTCGTGTCCTGCGAAAGCTGAGCAGCAAATCCCTATTGCACAGACAGAAAGCAGAGCTGGTGTGCACAATTTTCAACCATTACGACTATTTGTAAAGGAGATGAACAGTCCTGTAAACAACTGCATGTTGCGAGGCCCGAGGGGTCGAGCTAAGATTGTTTTGCAATCCTCAGGCTTCAGTGCTTACTTTAACCTTGGGATGCTCCATTCGGTTATACTTGGTGGTCGTGATGCAGGGAAAGGTTCTGGCTTAGCCCCAGTCTAATGCTACAGTTTTACCTCCCAAATAAAACTGTAAAGTTCAGGGTGATCAGAGTAGAACCATGTGCCAATCAGAAAAAAACAAAGATATTTCCGTACTTGCTCAGAGCTATCACATTCGACGAATCACTGCCATGCACCCATTTGTCAGGTTTTCTTTATTCTAGCATCACTTTTGCATTCATACTTGCGCTAATAAGTTTTGGAACTCTGGTACATGAGACAAAGTGGAAGATTTTCTTTAAAACAGTTTTCTTTAAAAAGAAAAAAAACCCAACACAAAAAAAAAGACAAATCTAAGCCACAGCAAAGGACAGGACCAACACCAGCCCCTGGGTGCAAACAGCAGTGGACCTGTGGGAAAGCCAAGGCAGACGAGAAGGCAGCAGACAAAGCAGAGATTTCAGCCTTTCATTTGGAAAGCATGAGATGGGGAAAGGCTAATGCCAAAAACTAAACTCCGTGGTAACAGGAACATTGCAGAGTGCCAGAGACTGGGTATCAGAGTGTTCCTGGCAGTCACCTGCGCGTTTCTCTCCTGTGGCCGATGGGAATGCTGGAAGCTTCACACGAAGGCTTTACTCGCCTCCCCGCAGTGCACACACCACTGCTCCCCTCTGCACTCACGTACACACTCCTGAGTCCACGCACTCCTGGTTTTGCACAGACACCGTCACGCTCACAGCCATACACAGCACACGCACGTACAGCCACCTGCTGAAGAAATGGATGCACTATGCCGAGACACCCCACAGACGCCGCTCCCCAAGAACTGCCGTGAATAACAGCTCACACCCCTCTCCTGCAGTCCCACCTTCCCACCTGCATTCCCGGGGAGCGGCTCCCCCCACATAGGGCCACATGTAGCCACGCACAGCGACGCGTGCGCTGATGAGCGGCCACACACGTATGGGCACATACACAAGATGCTCTGCAGATTACTGAACCCTGACGGTGACAGAAAGATCCTCCCCCCCACACACCCTTCTTCCCAAACATCACGTATATAAAAAAAAAATCCTACTGGAAAGTCCTGGAAGCAATTTGGAGTCTGAAATCCTCAAGGCTGCTGACAGGAGAGACCAAGGTGGAGCCAGGCCATGAAGACCCTCTGCAAGGAGAGGTGGTTATGGAGCTGGAAAGGAGGCAGGAGGTGTTCCTTGTTGTGGACTGAGGGGTCCAGGCTGGATCCAGATCCCATAGGCAGAGTCCTGGCCCAGTACTAGCCTCTGGGTGCAGCACCAGTTCTGGAGGGAGAGCGGGTGGAGGCTGGGGCGAGAGGTCTGGATCAGTCCAGCCCCAGGTCCGAGTCGGACGACGACCTCTCGTCAGCCATATCGCGGATGGCATTCTCCATGGGGGCCAGGTTGCCGCTCGGCGTGATGCCCATGGGCTGGATGACTTGCTCTCTGCAACCAATAAGGAGAGGGGGGAAGGCAACACAAATTTGCAGCAGATGCTGCAGGAACAGACGAGTACTACAGCAGAAATGTGGGCTTGTGGAAACTGCCCCGAGGCAGCCCAGAACAACCCCGTGCCACCACCAAAAGTCCCTTTTTAGAAGTGGGGGACAGTTCTAGCTATAAAACCGCCAGCGTGCTGAGGCGATGGCTGGAAGCACAATCCACAAGTGTTGCCATTCTTAGGTTCCCTGTGGAATAGGCTCAGTTTTAGAGTCCTGTTCTGTGTGGTACAGGATTGCCAGAGGAAAACTAGCACTGGTGTCAGCATTCCTCTCCCTCTAACACTAACAACGGAAAGACATGCCATAAATGCGCTGCCCTTTTCCCTCCCACCCTTGGGGGTGGCCTGAACTCAGATGGCAGACTCTGGGTTCTTCTCTGTGGCACCTATTAATGATGGATGAAAGATGACTGGAGAAAGCACTCCTGCAGGGAAAGGGACTTGGTGGCACTGGCTGCCATCTGTCCCCAAAATGCTGCTTCCTACTGAGCAGCCTTGCCAGGACAGCAGCTGCTGTTCTTACTGAGCACCTGGCCAAACCTGGTGAGGCAGCAGGTGCTTGGAAAGACAGTGCAGGCACGTGGAGGAATTTTGCAATATGCCAATCACACCAAAGAGGTGAGTGGGGCTTGCAGTGCCTTCCCCTGCACATAACGGAGCCCAGCCTAAGGAAATATTTCCCCATGTATGTTGCCCACTCTCTCTTACATCCCTTCAGTTAGCGGTGGCCTTGGGAATACATTCAAAGAAAGGTCTGTGATAAATGTAAATCACAGACACGCAGGTGCTAATGCAGACATGAGCATACACAATTTTCTAGTACCTGGACAATTTGTCAAACATGTTGACTAACTTCATGGCTTCGTATTCCTTCTGCTCTTCAGTCATTCCTTCCATGGGGTTGGGTAGTTTCTCCTCAACGCGTCCCGTCACAGGGTTAATGCTGCAAGAAGAATAGTGAGGCCGGGGCAAAGGAGGGAGGTAAAGCAGAGGTGTGACAAAAGGGCTGTTTAAAAACCTTCTTTGCCTCTACTGAGCACAGGAACACAATGGCAAGGCTGGTTGTCATTGCTGCTCGTCTCGTTAGCCCCAAGTGCTATCGCAGTGCAACGTGGTGCTTCTGACCTCTTTCTGTAGGTCCTACACAGTCATCCCCTTAAAAATCCCTATCATTTCTCTGGTGTGAGCAACATCCCCATCCTGCCAATTCCACAGCACAGTTTTAAACCAGGTGCACAAGGGCAGATGACACTTCTTTCCTCTCCTTAAGTCAGGAGGCAAAAAGCTAACACAGAAAAAAAACCCAAACCCAGCCTGTAGACCGCATTGAACAGGATGCTAAAAAGTATGGGACCCACAGCTGAGCACAGTCCTAGAGCTCCCCCTGCACACCCCTCATCCTTGAGTTACCACCACCCACTAGCAGGCAAAGAAAAAAAAAAAGAAAAAAAAAAGAAAAAAAAAAAAACCAGCTCACTCCAGCAGCACAGGGCTCTGGAGACGGAGAGGAATAATTGGCACTTCCAAACCTGCTGCAAGAAGGGACCACCCTTATCCCTTACCCCGGCGCACAGTAAAAGCCACTGTACTGAGGTGTGCGGACGCCAGAAAAAAGGTGCCAGATATGGATTAGAGAGAGAGATACTGCCACGTGCACATCTTGAACAGGTCTGGTGCAGAATGGGCTCTGGCTGAAGGAACCCACTTTGCTCTAGAGCCTGTGCCCAGCTGCAGGGACCCAATATATGCACCAGTGACCACCCACACCAAGAGCCACAGAGGCATTTCATCCAAGGAACAGGTAGAGAGGGTGGAACAGGACATCAAAGCTAAGGGTGAAACTGCAGAAGGAAATGCGCATGTGAAAGAGGACAAGGGAAATGGCAGGGAGGCAGATGAAGAAAGGGACAGAGCAGGAGTGGGAAGAAGGTGTAGGAAGAGGGGTGCTATAGAGGGGAAGCAGACTTTTTACTTGGGCTTTGCCTCTTTGTACTCCTCAGTGTCTGTGTCTTCGTCTTCCGAGTACTCTCCCTCTTCCCGACCACCAGCCATGAGGCCTCGTGCTGCCAGGAGCCCAGCTGCATTCCCGTAGCCCGTGTACTTCACAAACCGCGACACTGCCAGGAGAGGGAAAAGAGACCACTCTGTGCTTCCCCGCCTGCTCCTGTGTGCCCCAACAGCAAGATCAGCGCAAGGCCTCGGAGACCCAGAAAGGCCAACGCTTCTTTGAACCCTGTGACAGGCTCCCACACTACGCACCAGGAATGGCAGGGATAACCCCACCCAGGGCGGGGGTCTGAATGAAGGCCAGGTTCTGCAGAGTGTTGGGGTGCCCTCCAGCAGAGCTTTTCACTCACCGCTGCCATGAGACAGCAACTCCTTCCCACAGAGCACTTGCATACACTGATTAGGGAAAAGCGGAGAGTATCTGGCCCAAGGGAAGACAGAAGTTCCTGTTGGCTGCAAAGGGTCACCCATCCCACGCTCTCTGGCTTGCCCAGAGGCCAGGCTCCAGGACTCCCTGTCATCACCAAAGCCCGCAACAAGCCCCTGCAACTCACCGCTCTCCTTGCAGAGCACGAAGAGGAACTCCGCCGCGCAGTGCTTCACGTCAGTGTCGATGTGGGTCATCAAACGCACCAGCTTGTTCCGCAGCGAGTTCCCCACCTCTGGCCGATTCCTCACATCCCGGAGCGGCGGCAACACCTACAAGGCCACAGTGAGGGGCAATCAGTGGAGCTGGAACAGCAATGGCAGGTCAGACAGGGGAAAATGTACGTGCGTTTTACAAATCAGCTAAAACTAATAAATCCACAGAGTGTGGGAGATGTGGAAAAAACACTGTCAGTACCAAAGGCCTCAACCACCCATATATCAGAACCTAGTAGAGAGAGAGAGAGCAGGTCTGTTTGGAGGATGGCAATAATAAGGCAGTTTGCTATTCTCCTCTCTCCTCAGTGCAGCATCATTCAACTTTTGGCTGAACTACAGCGTACCTTCGCCTTCAGGAACTTCCTTGTCTGGCGGTGGACTCGGGCGCTCTCAGTCAGCAGGTTCAGCACAGGGGTCAAACTCTCCTTCAGCTTGTGTCCCTGCAGAAGCATCCACAAAACAAACAACATGAGCTAGTTAGTCACACTGAGCTCAACTTGTCTGGCTTGTGGTGGAGAACATGAGCACAGAACATCACGGAAACAGAGGGACACCAACGCTTTCCAGCCTCTGCTACAGGAATTTCAGTGCTTCATCACTCCTCAAGCGGGATGGTTTTCCAAGCCCTGCTCTGTGGTACGGCAGTGCTAGAAATATTTGTGCAGGGCACCCAGAGTAGAGAAGTGCTGCGGTAAAATTCGGAGGCCCTTTGGAATACCTCCAGAGACTGAAAACCACTGCCAGCTTGAAAATAATGCAAATTCAGGCTTTCAGAAGCTACCCACCAGATCACTATCGAGTGAAACAGAGCACCGATATTTCAATCGCCCAGCTAATCATCTACTGTTCAACCAATCTCACTACCTGCAGTCCCTAAAGCAATGACGCAGTCACCTTCCCAGTTGACAGATGTTGTTTTAGTCCTACCAACCATAACAGTTTTGCCTCTGCTAAAAACTATAAAGGGATATCTCCAAACTAACTGTGCCTTCCTGGTGCTCCTGTGGTGTTGGCACTGGGCTTTTCAAGGATGAATATAGACTGAAGGAAAGGTGCCCTGCAGTGAACTTGTGAAAATGAGCAGTGACAAACTCGCACAGCAGCCTCCCAACTTACCCTGTCAAGGCGTCGCTCTAGGAAATCCAGCAGGATGCTGACGGCATCCATGTTGACACCCATGTACTCAAGCGAGCCTGGCCGGACTTTCGGGGTCAGGAGGACATCCAGACATTTCAGGGGCAGATTGCCCAAAAGGTTAACTGTATGACTGAACATATGAAAGAGAAAAGAAGTGAACACATAGTCATGGATCTTTGTTCACAGTTCTTCAGCTATCCAGAAATGAAGGTTCATTACTAACTTCCAGGAGTGTGAGGACCCTGAGATCCAAGCTGTCTTTGGGCTGCATCCCAAGCTCCTCACACCACTAAAAGGGAATAAATTAAACTGCTTTTTGGGTAGTTGAACTATTTGCTGGAAGTCCAAAGAGACTTCCGTGACAACTGAGAAACCATGGATCTTGACACAGAGGCCAAGTAGGACCAATCTGGGTGGTCAAAGGTCTGTCTCTAGGGTCTCCTGCTGCATCACTCATTCTCACCCTGATGTTCAATGCAATGCATTGCTTAGGATTCCTCTGACTATGCTGCTCAAAGCTGACCCCCCCGGACCAATAATGCTCAGCAGTGTGACACAGGCAATTTCTCAGCCTGGCTCAAGAGACAGACAGTTAATTAAGGCCAGCCCACGGACTCTTTAATTAAAGTACCAAATATCTGCTCTGGCAAGTTGCCCACTGAAGTGGGTGGCACTGTTAAGGAGGCCTGATGCAGGATATTGAATATGGCCCCAGGCAGGCCTGGAGAAAACGTTTCCTCCTGTAGACCTGGAGGCTGTGGCATTAGCGCCCATGATTTGACAGTGGGAAGGGCAGGGCTATTTCTCAGCTCCAGCAGCATGAGGAACCTGTGGGCCCAACCAAAGATGCCTGCTTGTTAGCAGTGACCTTAGCAATCGCCAAACAAGCAGAGGATGTTAATGCCAAGATCAGGCAGTATCTCGTGAAGATCATGACCTAGATATCTAACAAAGACCTGTGGAACTCCTCTGTCCGGTCTTCTCCATCAGCAGAGATCATGAGGCAGTGGCGCAGGAGGGCACCCAAGTGCCGGTACAAAGCAGCATCTTCCTGGCCCCAAAACAGAAAATGAAAACCTTGATCAGGAACGAGGATCCTCCACAACCCAGAGCCTGCTGTCCCTGCAGCCTAGAGCCCCATCCCTCCCACCAGCAGCCTGATAACTGGCAGCAGGGTGTTTAAGTGGAAGTAGCCTCCCGATTCTGCTTTTGAGGTCAACACAGAGTCTTCCTGCTGCCCGGTACCTTTTCCCTCACTCTACAACACTGAGTAAAGGGCTGGAAGAGGCCCCAAAACAGGCCCATGAATTAGCAAGAGATGTTCTCCATCACACCTTCCTTTGACCTTGTCCGGAAGATGAAAGAGTACAAGGCCACACTCAGAAGCAAGTTATCTGGGGGCTCTGCTCTCCCACTTGTGCAAAAAATCATGTTATTGAGAAGGAAAAATGCCCAACTTTTAAATTTTAATGCTCTAAAAATCTTAAGAGTTAATGATGCACTGGATAGAGGCAGTGCTCTAAGGAGGAAGGTCCAGACACACAAGCCTCTTGCTACCCTTACATGTACCCGGGGGCTGCATGAGGGCCAGGATGTAATACGAGGAAATGCAAGTAGAGGAGAAAAACAGTAGCCAAACCACAGCGCAGAGACATGTGGATGCAGCGGGGTGGGACACCCAAGGAGCTTACCTCATCCACCTCCCTCTTGCTGGAATCAAAGGTGATATTGAAGAGCACTTTCAGGATCTCCATGGCTCGCTCTGTCTCTTGCCGAGGCAAAGGTGGGAGAAGTCCCTCCTCAGTGGCAACTTCGCAGGGGTCCAACCACTTTACACCAAGGGTCAGCTCCAGGGTATCTGCCATCAGGCTAACGCCCCTGAGCTCTTGGGCTAGCTGCTGCCGGACGTCCACTCTCAGCGCTGTCAGCAGGAACAGGAGACGCAGGTCAAAGAACTTGACTTCATGAGGAAGGCTCCTCTCGTTGTACAGTTTGATGCGCTTGGCCAGGCCCGCCACCAGCCGGGCTTCAGCTGTCAGCTCCTGTGCCCTAGGGCTGCTGAAGACAATGTTGCAAAGACATTTGAGGGATTCCAGGATTACATCCAAGTCTGGGACCTCCCGGATGAGCTCCTCTGAGTAATCAATGCCAGCATGCCTGGAGAGGGTCTTCAGGCCTTCCTTGGTGGTGAAAGGGTCAAGGCAGTATTTGTCCCGGGAGAGGATGCGGATGCTTTCCAAACACGTGACCTGGCAGGACGGCTGCAGCTCTCTTTCCAGGAACTTGATCAGCAGCTGGGCCATTTTCTGTGCAGTTGGAAACAAGCAACGCCTCGTGTACTGACACTTCACAGTGCTCCCCCCCCACCCTGCAATGCTCTGCCCTGGAAAACACGAGTGTCGTCTAGAGATGGGCCTGCTAACGGCTCTGGTTCAGGTGTGCACTTGGCAGCACTCGGGAAGTGTTTGGCTCTGGCATCTGATCCTGACCCAGTCTGAGCACGGACACCCAGCAAGAAACAAAGAACGGCTGGGAGAGGGTATCAGATGTAAGGGGAAAGTATGAACAAGCAACTGCTATTATTGCATATTTTAGCTTCACCCGTGGTTAGGATGGTTCAGGCTAATACAGTTTACTTGACAGCTGCTTAAGCTAAGAGAGGGCAGATCAAAAAAGTCCCTTATGGCTTCACTGAGGAGCAACAACCAATTCAACAGAAGTTCTCTATTCCCACCCAGAGCCTTAAGATGAGGGAGGCATCTGCTTTGGGTGCTCCAGAAACAGACCAAAAAGGTTGAGAGGCAACTCAGAAAACTGCCAAGAGAGGAGAAAAGGACCTAAGCAAGGTGAGAAGAGCACGTGATGCCATAGGAAAGGAGGTGAAAAGGCCTCAGGAGATTCAAATAAGTACTACCTCCCTAAACCGCAGTGCTGTCTGGAGACCTACTAGCCCAGATCCTCAGTAGGTACAGACTGGCAGAGCTCCACTAACATCAATTCGCAACAGCTGAAAATCTAACCCTTGGGGATAACAGCATCGTATGTGACAGCAAGCAACTGAAGAGTACAAGAGCAAAGGTAATGCTTCACACAACCAAGCGCAGCTTGGTTTGAACCATGTGTGGCAACACTTCACATTACACTAGTAATCCACTGCATAGACATTCACACCTTGGTAAGATCTCCCCAGATCTCTCTAACCTAACACCATATCAGAGCACCTCTTTCCATGCATTTCCATTACAAGAGCAAAGGAATCCAAGATTGCAAGGTTTGCTATCACTCTCTGTAATTGGCTTAACACAGCCTAATCAGTTATACTTCATAATAATAAAAGGACTGAGGGAAGGAATGAAGAAAAAATGAATTTTAGTCCTTAATGTGAGGCTGGCAGAACTGAACAAACTTTAGCTCATGAAGTATGCCCCACAATCACACCCTTGAGAAGTGAGAAAGTAGAGTCCTTCCTCTTCTCCTTCCATACGAGGAGATAGACACAGGAGTTAAAGATACAGTCATAAGTAACCAAAGCCTCTGACTGACTCGGGTTAAAGAGATCTCGGAGCATGTGCCCAGGGCTAAACCTTCAGAAGAACTGAGCACCAGGAACTAGATGGTGATGCTCAATTCATATTTCATGATATATGCCCCAAAAGTGGACCACCCCAAGGCTGTGTCTGAATTCACGGCCTGTGTGACTGTCCCAGCTCAAGCAGCAAGTCAGTGCAAGGCAAAGAGCTCAGATCTTGTGAGATCCAGTCCTACGCATCAGGTGGTACCCGGAAAATCTTCACGCTAGCATTAGCTGGCAATAGCACGGACAAAAGAGGTCCCATTCTCCATCCTGGCTGCTTGGTCCACACTTGATGTGCTAACATAGGCATTAGCGCAATCAACCAATGAACTGGACCACAAAACTGATCCAACTGGAAAAGAATCCAGGAAAAAAAATTGTTATTCTTTAGGCAGATCAGCCCATCAACCATGTGCAGCCATGCAAAGGTCTGCCCTGGCATGAAAGAACTGCAAGAGTACGAATGAACAGGCAGGAGTGTTTCTTTCCATTGAGTGCCAGTTTACGCCAGCTTAAAGTATCTGTTAATATACAGCCTTGGTCAAATCCTGCAGCTGGCTCACAGCAAAAACACTTACCCTCTGGAGGCTTGCATGTTGCTATGATCTTTGCCCAGCAAAGTCATGCCACAAACACAAAGGATCACACTTTCAATACACCCGTGGCTGAGACTATACGCATCATGGAACCCAAAGGGTTTGCTAATGCTGGAAGAATGCTGACCTTTATCCTAAAACACCAACTACTGATGGAAAAACTGGATGCAGATGCTCTGAGCACACCATTCCCTAATCAAGTTAATGAAAAAACACTCATTTCTTTCCCTGCTGGACACAAGTATGGAGCAGCAGATTTACCCATCCGACTAGAGGAAGAAACCAAAGAGCATGCCTACCTTCCTCTCTTCCCGCTCCTCATCGTCAAAGGTGAAGCACTGAGATTTCTGCGGGGGTAAAACAGAAACAATCAAAATACAGTAATAGATTAAAAATCCACTGTTCCCCCCAAGGCAGGGGAGGGCCATTGAGCTGAAAAGCAGCAGGTCTAAAAACACACTGCAAAAGCAAGCACATCTTCTCAAGAACAGTCCCCACCAGCGCAGAGGCAGGGAATCAGCATGGCAAGGAGTGCCACAGCACTTAGAGAGGTCTACAATATTTGTGAGGTTTATAACATGCAGCGCAAGCTCCTGAGGAACAAGACAAAAGGAACACTTTCCTGCCACCGAGATTTTTCTTTCGGTCCTGTCTTTTCTTTCCAACACTGTTCCTACTTAGGCAACTCCAACTATGTACTTCACAGCTAGGGGGAATGAATCTGGTTTGAAAAGCACAGAGATGGACCATGCCAGCAGGTCTCAAGTGCTTTCCTTGAGTGAGATCCCCGCTACCCTGGAGGCCCCTGTTTCTCTCTCATCCTTGAAAAACATTTGTGATGAATATTACCCACTGCCCTCCTCCGCTGGCTCTACAGTGGAGGCTGACTGCCACAGGCCAAAGCTGTGCCACTTATTTTTAAAAACTGCAGCAGTAAAGTGGGCATTCATCACAATCCATATATCCTGTAATAGCTGGTAATTCCTCTGCTCAGTGACACCACCAAGCTGTGCCTACACATTTTTCCCCTTGATATTTATTGTTCCTTTTCCTGACCGAAAGAAAGTACTACTGTCGCTTCATTACTTGCGAACAGATCCTTGTGGTTATTCAGGTCGTGTTCTTTAAACATGAGAGACCTGATCTCTACGCTGCCAGCATGTCCCTTTCCTTAATAAACAGCCCTCCTCTTTGTTCATGGGAAGCATTTCTGCGTTTCTCACTATTCTGGCTGTTCTTCGATGGACAGTCTCCTTTCTGGCTACATCTGCTTCCAATGAACTGGAGAGTACAGGAGATCACAGGTGCCCTGGTGAAAAGCAGCACTTTCCAGTGAATCATGCATCCTCATTTACACCAAGAGAGCATTTGGTCCAAGCTTTGAGAACGAACATGTTTAAAATTTATAAAACACTAATTATGTATGCATAGATACGGCTGCATCTATAGCTAGAGATATATGGATAAAATTGTACCATAATTCTCCCATCATTTTCTTAGCACTCACTGTCACCTTTTACTGAGTTACACTGCTTACACGTACGGAGCTGCTCAGTAACGGTAATTAGTCTTACCACAATCAATCATTCTTATACTCTGCACTTATTCTTCTCTTGAGTGATCACAATTCACGGATATCCCATCTACAGGTCTGAACAGCTGAGCTCATCTCCCACTGTATTTATCACCTTACAAATTGTTCAGTTGTCTAACTCTACCTGATCTCCTGCTCAGCAAAGCCCGAGACTGACTGCACCGAGCTTTTGGAGATCGCAGGTGTTCCCTGACTCGCTCACTCTGCAAATGTAGTCTCCCCTGCCATTCAGCATCTTTTTTATACGCTGCCAATTCCTGTCTGCTTAAAAGTAGAAGACACAGTTTGCAGATGAAGTGTGTCACAGTCACCAAGATCCCAGGGATGGCTTTGGTCTTTCTAGCCTAGAGCAAGCCATGATGGACAAAGCGATGCCGCCACGCTGCTTGAGAAACCTCAGGTGTGGAGGCAGGACAGCAGTGCTCCTGTAGTGTGTGCCAGGGGCTGCCCTCCCGTGCTTTAGCGCTGCGAGCTGACCCGTGCATAGGCTGTTGCACCGCGTTATGAGGAACCGGCAGTTCAGCCCTGGAACCGACGTGCTCTGCAGACAACCACGCCACTTGTTCTTTTCCCATCGCATCTTCTTTGGAGGCTCCTGTAATCTCATTCATGTATATTTTTGCCATACCTGTGGTTTTGCTTTAGCTGTAGTTTATTCTTGGCAAACAAAAATTGACTGTGTATGCAACAGTGAATTAAAATATATCCCCAGAAAAAGGATACAGCACCATCAATTTTTACAGTAAAAAAATGATGCAAGGAAGTTGCTTAGTTCATCTGCAGTTTCATAACCCTCTTTGATTGCTCCATTTCTTCTAGACGGGCTAGCAAAACCACTGACATTCTCACAAGTTTCCTACACTTGATACACTGACAAAGGATCCAGCTGGAGGAATTTGACAGAAAATATTGTGGTTTGATGCCTCAAGCTGGTAACACATCAAACTCTGTTTGTACTCCTAATTTCTCCCGCATTACACCTGCTGTAGGTGATGTTAATCCTGCAGACTGTCTTTAACAGGAACTCACTCCTTCCTAGCTAGTATCTCCCCTGTTTCAAAACCGACTGCGGGAAACAGTTGCACACTCTCCCTCTTGCACACTCGTGCAAAATATTCACAGGTTTTCCCTGCTGGCTTCCCACCTACTCAAGAATGGTGCAGAATGAGTCACAGAGATCTGCAGGGCCAGCCCTATCCTGGTGGAAACCCTCTGAAGGAAATTTCCCTGACAACCAGAGTCTATTTCAAAAGGATTTACCCCCACAGATAATCTTTTGCCACTTTAAGGCTAGAAACACTTCCATCTCTGCTTCCCAACCATTTTTTTTTATATTCTATATTTGTTATTTACTTCTTGTCAGCTTTCAGATCTGGCACCTGTATCAGACTCCAGCAGCCCATCCCTGTCCGTCTCTAATGATCTTTTACTTGCAAATCAGGACAACCATTTCACCTGCAGCTCCTCCCCAGGCCTCAGTTTTATTACCTCCAAACCTTGCCTTAACATAAAAGCTCCTCCTACTCAGTCTTCACACTGATGTTTATTTCCCTGCCAGGTTTTACTTGGGATCTGGA
Source organism: Calonectris borealis (assembly GCF_964195595.1). NCBI lineage: Eukaryota > Metazoa > Chordata > Aves > Procellariiformes > Procellariidae > Calonectris > Calonectris borealis. The sequence continues at coordinate 21,574,609 of NC_134325.1, forward strand.
TAATAATAAAAGAAAAAATCCCTTCTACATGCTTTACTTCCAGTATACAAAGGAACCAAGATAAAGAGAGGCTGCTTAGCTGCTTCCTAGCAAAACATCAAGCAATAAACCATCTGCAAGCAAAAGACGAAGCAATCTGTAACATTTTTATGGCAGTAATGCGCAGACAGATGCGCGCAGAGGAGACAGACTGGGGACAGCCGGATGGCACAGAAATCCCACAACATGGCCAGCCTGCTTCCAGGCTTGTAAACAGCAGCAGCTGACGTCAGGCAGAGGTTTGACGCTCACTCACCTCCTGGTTGTAGATCTGAAGCACCTTGAGAACTGTGTCTTGCTCCCCGCTTTCCACAGTGGCTACCACAGTCCTGAGCTCCATTATCTCAGCAGCTCAGCTACAGCAAGTGAAACCAGAAGGAAGGGGACTGAGGGGGCTTCCAGGGCTCCTGGATAACAGTGATGCAAAAGGACCTGGATACACAGATATCTGACAGGGAGAGAGAAAGGGGTGGGAAAGGAAGGAGGGAAAAAACCAAAACACAAAAAACCCCAAGTGAGATTGCTCACGCTGTTGCATCCATAAAAGCAGAGCAGATGGATAACCCGAGTAAAACCAGCAGCCAGCTTCCTCTCTCTCCCTCTAATCCTCTCCTTCCTCTCTTTGCTTTTCAATGTTTAATATAAGCCCTCCCAGTGAAGCACTCAGGGAAAACCTTCCCCTCACCCAGCCAGGGGATTAACATAGAGCAGATAACAGCAGCTCCCTGAAATAGCTCTCTGCCTCCTCCTCCCCTGGCTGGCCTGATTTCTGTTACTGCACAGGATAAGAGAAAAAAAAATATCCAGAAACATTCCTGTGGAGTAAAAAGGGATGGAGAGGAACACCAGACAGATGGTGTTAAGCTCCTGGCTTAAGGCAGAGCTACCTTTTAAGGTGGTGAAAGAAAGAGATCATTAGGATTTTGTTGCAGTTGCTGCTCCGTGCGGTCAGTGCCTGAGACAGGCTGTGCATCAGCTTACAGCAGATACACTGCACATGCAGTAAAAACGCACGTACGGGGGGATGGCTGGCCTCCACAGCTCAAATCTGTATACCATTACAGAAGATAATGTGCCTCATGATAATAATGTAAATGAGCAGATGCGCATAAAGACGTGGGTGATGAGATTATTTTAGACACAGGCACAAGTTTAACAGCTCATAGAGCCATGCAAGTCTGCGGTGCTGGAAAGTAACTCCTACTGATGGAAAATCTAGCAAATTTGAGTACGTATGTGCGCTCGTACATCTGTTTAGACTCTGCGTAGCTAAGCACTGTGTTGTGATGTGACCAAGCTCTGGTCGTACCTAATTACGAGAAACCACGCTGGCCCTGGGAGCCAATTCTGTGCCGAGAGCCTGCACGGTTTTGGGAGATCACATGGGAGCACCAGGTCATCCCCTCCTGCCCCAACACGGCCAAAGAGGGGTTTTTTTCGGGACCAAGGGCAAGTCCTGCATTTTGGAAGCCAGAAAACTGCGAGAACAGGAGGATGAGCTCTCCGGAGGCAGGCGGCACGGCATCGCCAGCGCCGAGGGGCTGGGGTACCGGGCGGACTCCTCTCCGTTTTTTGGGGGCAACGGCAACAGCAGATGGCAGCATTTGCCATATTCCCCCCCAGCTCCCTCCTCCCCCTGCTATTTTTTGCACCTTTCAAAACCCTTTCAAGACCCTTTTTTAGCCCAAAAAAGCCGGGCAGAGTGCTGGCGGTACCTGCGGCACGTAATCCCTCGGAGACGGCCGAAGCGGGCCAGGGCCGCGGGGCTGGGGCTGGGGCTGGGCCCGGCCCCGGCCCGCCTCGGCGGGGGCACTCCGGGCCTCCGGCCGCCGCCCTTCCAGCCCCGCCGGTCCCGGCAGGGGGGCGGCAGCCTCGGCCCTGCGGGTGAGGGCCGGCCCGGGGAGGCGCAGGCAGCCAGGCCCGGCCGCCGGCGGGGGAGAGGGGCAGCCAGCGAGCTGGGGCGGGGAGGGAAGCGCCGTTACCTTCCTCTCCGCTGCCCCGGCTTCCTGCCTCATTTCCTGGCCCCGGCCCTCCCCCGCGGAGGCCGCCGCCTTGCGCCCGGGGCTGGCCGGGGGCCGGCAGCGGGGACGGGCCCGGCCCCGGGACAGGCCTGAGGGGTCCCCGTGCCACCCGGGAGAGCGGCAGCCACCCCCCGGCGAGGGACTGAGGAGCACCGCCGCGGGGGGAGCCGGGAGGAGGGTGGCGGACATTTCGTGGAGGCGGGGGGCCGGCGCGGCTCCGCCCGGCGAGGCGGGGCCGGTGGCCGCCATGGCGGAGTGGGGCCGAGGTGAGGGGCCGGGGGGCGCCGGGGCCGGGCGGCGGGTCCCCCGCCGTTGCCATTTGGGGAGCGGGTGGGCGAGCGTCCCCGCCGCCGCTTGAGGGGCGTGAGGGGGAAGGGAGGGGCTCCTGCCGCCATCTGGGAGCCGCCTCAGGCCTGCGGGCCCGGGGAGGGGGCGGCCCGTCTGCCCCGCGCCTCTGGGGGAGGCAAAGCCGGGAGAGCCCCGAAACGACTGAGGGGGCAAAGTGCCCCGGATTTGCGCGGTTTCACCCAAATCCCGTCCTGGGGGAGCGCTGGAGGCGTCGCTGGGGCACAAAGCCCCTGTGCTGTTTCGAGCTGCTGCTGGGCGGTGGGGGCAGCTCGGGGTGCGTGTTGGGGTTTTTAACCCGGTCCCTTTGGGGAAAGTTTTGTGTGTTTTTGTCAAAAAGAGTTTGGGAGCGTTTCGTGGCGCAAACCCCACGAGGCCGTAGGTGCAAGGAGGCAGCTGTAATGGCATTCGTGGCAAGTGATGACTGGTCAGGCCACAGGCTCGCCCTGCCTCTCCCGCCACATTGGGTGAGCAAATACACAGTACTGGTGTCAGGCCAGATAAAACTCATTCTCCTCTTTTTTTCCCCCAGGTCAGAGTCCAAGTGCCATGGAGGATATGCTGGATGTAGAGAACAAGCGTATGGCAGACAGCCTGGCCAACAAGGTCACCAGGCTGAAGTCGGTGAGTTGCCGAGTTCACGCCAGGTGCTGCGGTGAAGGAAGGACAGGGCATCAGTTATCTAGGTTGTTCGTGCAGGCTCTTGCAGGAGATGCAAGCCTGTGGTCAATACAGAGGGCTTCCTGTGTATTAATGACTCTTAGTTGTTGGTGATATAATGGTTAACTTTCACTTGTGAAATGCCAAGGTCGGCTTTATGAATTTCCACTTTCCTTTTGAGGGTTAGCGACATCATCTAATGGGAATGATGTGGTTTTCACGGCACTCAGGGAAGGAGTTTTAGGCACAGAGAGAAACATAAAAGCTGCACAGAGGGGTACTGCTAAGCACACCTTCTCGGGGAAAAAAGTCACAATGAAGAGGCAGGTAAATTAGTTTTGAAAAATACACGTCTTTATGTAAGTGGTGTTCTTAAAGCTAGTTTGCTCCTACTAACATGAAATACTTTGATTTAGAGCTTAATAGAAGTCAGTGACTCGCCTTGTAGAAGGGAAGACTGAATTCCAGCTGTTGTGTCCCCGCATTTAAATGCCCCTGCCCTATATGTGACAGTTTCAGACAGTCAAGCTTTATTTTCAGTGTTTCAGAGCTGAAAAAGTTCAACAACCTGAAACAAAATGAGAATCTTGTTTTGTTCCTCTACCAAACAAGCCTCTGTCTGTCTATGTAGGAGACAGGGAAGCAGTGGCTTGCTTTTCTAATGTGCATTTCAAATTTTACCAGCACTAGGTAAGAGGTGCTCTCTACATTAAAAGTTCATTAATAACTGTTTCCTCCCTTACCCTGTGTAGCTGGCTCTGGATATCGACAAAGATGCTGACGAACAAAACCGTTACCTGGATGGCATGGTAAGGAACCAATGAAATGTAAAAAGCATGTCTTTTTTGTGCTGGCTCTCAGCAGTTACCTTAACTGTGAAAGTTTAATAGCAGTTCAAAGTTAGCAGACTAAGTTAGCAGTTCAAAGTTAGCAGACTAAGTTAGATCCCAGTGGTCTGTTTGGCAAACCAGGGAATGTAACTAAACCTGTTTCCAGTGGACTTCTTGATATATAAACATCAGATACTTAGCAGCTGCTAGTATCGCTTTGTCGGAATGGGCGACACAGTTGGTATCTAGCACGTGGAAAGACTGATCTAGGACAGCACACTTCAGAAGTACAGCGGAGATTACCTCCTTACTGGAGTTAAAGAGCTGCCTCCTGTGGCTAATGCTGAGAGATGGGCCTGTTCCTCAGCTGCTCCTGTGATTTTTGGTATTGCTGTATAAATCTGTCAGGGTTACTTACTGTAACACCTGAAACACAGGCTACCTGTCAGAACTTTGTAGTTCTTCGAAGGAGCAAAGCTGATGCTCTGGGTCCACTCAGGTTGTTCGGTGCCCTGTTCTGTCATCTTTCTGACACACAACACCCGATAAAACCAAAATTGCTTTCCCAAGTAATCTGCCTCTAAAGCTTTGGTTGTTGATGGAAAATCACAGTGCAATGGGGAAAATCACAGTGCAATGGGGAAAGGCCAGAACAGCACATTCCTGTAGCAGAGGGGTTACCTGCTGAGGCTTTTTAGGAGAAAGGTAATTTGTTAACTGAATTGTGAGAGGAAGGGAATCCAGCCCAGAGATTTGAGAAGGAGATTAGCACCATAACACTGGTGCTTGGAGAGCCTTTTCTGCGTGTGCTGGATGTTGGAGAGCTGGTGCGTGGAAGCAAGAGAAACGATAATTGTAGTGTGGAAACCAGTTGAGTCAAAGGTGTAAGTTCAGCTTGGGAGCTTAATAACGGTGGATGCTGACAGTGTTAGAATGTCTGAAATGGATATTTGCTCAGCCCAAAAATTAGGAGAATGGAGAATCAGAATAAAAGCCGTAATGGCAAAAGACCTTAAAGGAGAAGCCCTCAATCAGCAAGAAATTGCACTTCTGTTACAGAGAAGGTTTTGAAGCATTTCAGGAGCAACATGAGCAGAAGCTCCAAGTAGTTTGTGCATAAGGAAACCAGACCAGAAGTCAAAATGGAAATGCCTGAACTGCATTAATCTGAGAATTGTTTGCCATCCTCTGGCGGAGTGGCACATGCATGCCATCCCATGCTGAAGAAAAAACAGAACTAATGGCAAGAAATTGCTCCTTTTTCTGTGCTTGTGAACCTGCCCCGGTGTGCATTAATGGCACTAGCTTCATGTAGGGACATTTCCTTTGGATGAAGCGTTCCCTTGTAGAGTTGCTGTTAACAAGCTATTCCAGGCAGAATAAGCTGCATGGGTACAATTGAACAGTCCAGCAGCAGGTAGTTTGACCCTGTTTTGAAAAAGGGGAGGCGGTTTGGTTTAGATTTGCAACAGACCTTCCCCTGTCTTTTTTGTTTCCCTGTTTTGAGTGCGGTGGGAATGGTGCTGCTCCTGGAGCCTCGGCACAGGAGGGGAAGGACCTTCTGAGAGAGACAGGCAGCTACCATGCAGCTCCCTGTGCAAATGTTTTTTAGCCAGGAAGTGGGAGATTCTTCAGAGATATCTTCATCTGTTTGTAATGCCTCCATCTTAATTTTCTTTCTCATTCAGGATTCAGATTTTATGAGTGTGACTGGCCTGCTAACCGGCAGCGTGAAGCGTTTCTCCACCATGACGCGGTCCGGGAGGGATAATCGCAAGTTGCTCTGTTCTTTTTCAGCAGGACTGATTGTTGTTTTCTTCATCCTCTACTATCTTGTGTCCAAAGCAGGGACTTGAGCTTGTTGTTTTGCAAGTTTTACAGAACAAAAAACACGATTGACAGACTTGTTGAACGCCTTTCTCAGTCTGCCCTGTGGTGGAGTCTTTGAGATGTTCCAGACAGACCTTCCAAATAACTTTTCTTTCCACCAGCTTCTTGTCATTGTTCTGGCTGGTCTCAGACATCTCTTTATAAAATGAGTATGTTTGATTCTAAATGGATTTTCATGTAGAACACGATTTTGATGTTGTTAAATGCTTGCGCCTTTATCTCTTGCCTTGCTGTCGATGTCTTGCGGCCTATTTTTAAGGGCCACTTTTGTGTTGCCTCCATTACTGATACTCGTCACTAGGCTTGTGAGGAGATGTGGCTGACAAATCCAGAGACTTGTCGATACTCAAAAGTTTAATAAACCAGCCGACCTTTGGAAGTTGTAGAGTTTAGGGTGCTGATTTATGAGATTTGGAAGTATGAATGTGTGACTTACATTCCAGTGTGGCCCCTCAGCTGATACCTGGTCTCAGTTTCCCCTTGACTTGGAGACCTGTTAATATCCTTGGTGTCCCTGGGTTGAATTGAAATCTGTACTGCTTTGAAATGAAATTAGCAGTAGATCTGGACCCTGATACTCTCTAACTGTTGCAGTGAAAGAGTTGCAGAGGAGCAAGACTTTATTTAAATGCTAGCTTGGTCGTCTTTATCATCCTTGTGGGTAAAGCTGGGGATGAACCCTGCCAGAAAGGAGGGCCAAAGTCCGTAAGCCACCTTGATTTACACACGTAGAGTATCTTCCAGTACCTTCCCACATACTTGCAAATGCACTCCCTTAAACTATTAAATCAGCATAAAGAAAATCCGATGGCAAAAGGTCCAGTTAATTTCAGTTATTATGGTACCCTGGTATTAGAGCATTTGGAGAAGATGTTGTGCAAATAAAAGCAGAGGTTAAGGTCAAGTGAACCTCCTAAATGGTGTTGTTGGGGTGGTGGTGGGAGGTCAGGGAAGGATTTAATCGGAGGGTTGATTTGTTTATTTATTTATTCATGTAGAAGGTAACCTAAGAAACTCTTGCTTTGCCTTTCTTAGTGCTTTGGGGATCCCTGCCTGCAGTGCTCGTGTGAGATGTGTGGCAAGGCACATTCCCACCAGTTTTGTTTACAAAGCAGTCATTCCTGATGAACGTGCAATGCATGCCAGATTTCCTCTCCCGAGGTGGTGCTCGCAGCTCTGGGAGTGCAGTAGATTGGAACTCCATCTTCCCTTCACCCTCCCTGCCTTTCGTTGGGCTGATCGATGGGCTGCTCACTCATGTCACAACCCCGGCTGTATTCTTCCGTAGCTGAATCATTTAAGTCTGCCTATGATTGAAGTAAGAGATCTGTAACTTTAAAAATACTGTGCCTGTTGGGAGAAAGAAAAAAGAATTTAAAATAAAACGCTCTTTGTCTCTTCAGACAAACCTCCATTGCCTGTTGTATAAACCTTTCACTTTCCAAAGCTGCTGAGCAGAGCCACTGTGTTTCATCTTGTCTATTTCTGTACCAACTGCTCATGTGCTCTGGTTTGCCTTTCTGAAAGTCTTCACTTGTTTGCTTCTCTTATCTTCCTGTAACAACCGCCGCTGCAGGACTAAAGCATTCCTCGTCTGATTTTGCAGTCTTTCTCCTCTCCAGCAAGCCTGTATTCATCAATGGCTGGATGTTTCCTTTGGTCTTCCCCTTGTACTCATTAGGAATTACTTTGTCCTTGGACTAACCCGGGTCCAGATCTGTAAATGGACTGCGTTGTCCTTTGTTCCAGCTGCACCAAACTGCTAACAAAATACTACCCTAACTGGATTAGGTGTCTTTTTTTTCCACATTTGGGAAAAAATGTGCACGGAAGGCAAGTACAAAGGAGGCAGCAATGACTTTCTCTGGTTCTTCTTCCTGGTTCTCTGGCAAGATGTGGCAGCTCCAAACTCTTTCCATTTGGAAGAATGATGGGTGAATTGATGGACTTTGTTTTGATTTTCTGAAGCAGATGACTTCTGACGAAAGGCCACTGGAACAGCCTGGTCTTCATAATGGTGGTGATTTTGGTTTGCTTTTACTGTTGTAAATAAAGCTCTGTTTTTAGAATTTTTTGCTCAAGTGTTTTTTTCCTTGTGCATACGTGTTAGCAAGGCTAAATACCAAGATCAAATCACTCAGTTGTTCTGCTCGGACAGTAGAGAACCTGCTGCCTCAAAGGCCAATTTCAACGTTATCCTGAGAAACAGTGCATCTGCAATGAACTGAAATAGGGAGATTTGAGCAGAGCTGCCCTAGCTTGGAAGGAACAGGTCATTCATTGCTCTGCAACATCTGCCCGTGCCGTTTCAGAAGATGACTTGTATCTCCAGTATTCTCTGTGAACAAGCAATACTTCAGAAGTTAAGCTGCAGGGGGAACTGTCTTTAGTATCTTTCTGTGTTGGTCTGGGTCCTAAATGGTCAGCTGTTAGTCCAGGTTTGACTTGGCTTTGGCCTTTCTTTGCAAAGGAAACCTTTTCCTATTTTTAATGCTTTGTCTCTGATCCTTTGAATTCCTCTAGAACTCAAAAAAGGGATTTAAAAAAGATATACTTAGTTAACTGCAGGAGTTTCAAACTGAAAAATTGAAGGTAAAGGTTCTTGAACCTCAAGTGAGTTGTGCCCCGCTGATTCCCGTCCTAGCGCAGCCACGCACTTGGAGGCTGCATCTGTAGGGCCCTGTGGGCACTGCGCACTCTCCTCCCGCTCCGGGCATTTCTCCAGGCTCTTGCCTCGGGCTGCTGCTGCCTGCTTCTCCCAGCAGGTGCCCGTCTCCTGTTGGTGCAGCGTTCGCCACCATTAGGTGTTAGCATGTGGCTGGAGCAAAGGCTTCAATGCGCACAGGAAGCTGCGTAAGCATTGCCAGGCAATGAATTCCATCGCGGGGATTTATCTGTGTAGAGAGTTGCGTTTTGGGAAACGGTTATAGCACCGTAACCGTGCTCAATCCTCGGAAACTTAGAGCTGCACCATTAAGAAGTTCTTGGAAAAATGAGTTAGGATGTGTAACCTGAAGGCGTGTTGCAAAAGAATCTTGCGCAGCAGCGAACGTGCTGAGGAAGTGCAAAATCTGAGAGAAGGAAGAATTCAGAATACAGGTTAATCACAACGATAGCAACACAGCAATTGAAGGCAGCACAAGGATAGGGTGCAGGATCAAATATGTAACAGCGTTAGCGTTGGGACGTACCCTCGTGAAGATATCCCGCCACCCAGCCCTTCAACATTTCTAAACATTTAGTTATTTGAGTAATTTGTTTATTTTGGTTTCAGTGCTCGCCCATAGTGCTAATATTACAATGTTTTTTCTGAGGCATAAAAATTAGAGAGAGCAGATCTTCCTCACACACACACACCCAGCTCAAGGTGAACGTACAAAATATTTGGGGGTGTTTTTATTGAAGTTGTAACAAACCAAGAATTAGAATGCAGCTGTGAACTGTTACTTTAAATGTGGTTTTGCAGCGCCATCTAAAGGTGCATCTCCAAATCGTTACGGGGACTCGTTACATACAGAATAACTTGTATTTTTCTTGAATGCTAATACCACAATTAACGCACTAGCTAAAGTGTATAACATGCAGCTCGGATCACTGCAGCAAACATCAAAAAAATTATTTGGTAACAGTGGATGACATACCAAAAGTAATTACTTTCTGAATCCATATGCTCATAGTTGTTTACTGGAATTAGTAGAATGCAGTTAATTGTCTGAAGATGGGATTGCAGGTCTCAGGGAAGCTGCAGGTGCCTGGAGCTTGATCGGCATCACCTAGAAGGGGAAGAGAAAAAACCCACAAAGTATGACCTTGTTCTCAAGAAGAGTTGTCTTCGGTGACGGCCGTCCGGCGTGACAAGTTAATGTACGTATATTTGGCCTTTGTCATGCGTTGCTGTGTGCATGCCTGGGCACTTTTAGCTAGCTCCCCCTGTCCCGGTGGCACGCTTGTTGGAAACTTCCTGTGTTATCGGGACGTTTCTGATGGTCTGCTGCTGGTACCGATTGGCATCTCCCCCCTTTTTGGGGAGGAACGTAAAGGCAAGAGAAAAGGAGTTCAGGGGCAGGTAAAATACACCCCTCGAGTGTTTTTAGAAGGCCTCTGAAAGGAAAGATCTTGTCTTTGAGGCCAACTGGAGTGACATGCCCACTCCGTCTGGCAGGGCAGGCTCATGGCTGGAGCTGACGTCCCCATCCCCGATGCCTGCATCCCCGACCTCCCTGGTGTCTCCCACACCCCCCTCCCCGATCCCATCCCCAGCATCCCAGCGGCCGGCATCAGCCGGTGGCCCATTGCCAGCCCTCGATGAGGAGCACGAGGGCAACTGGAGGTGCCGGGGGGACGGGACGCAGCCCCTGCGCTGTCCCCAGCCAGCCCGGGACCCGGAGAGGGACCCTCCAGATGGGGGTCCTGCGGCCCCGAGGGGACGGAGACCCACTCAGTGTCACGCGGCAACGAGGATGGGGGACGCACGGGACACCGGGGCCTCACGGGGACACCAGGGAGGCACGGGGACACCAGGGAGGCACGGGGACAGGCGGACAGCGGTGGGTAGGGGTGGATGGAAGGGGCAGACGGGGAGGGATGGACGTGGAGGGACGGGTGGGGACGGCGGGGAACGTGGGGCCACCGGCCGCTCACCCCTCGGGGGCTGGCGTCTCCCTCCACTGCTCCGTCCCCACGGGGGTCCTTGTCCCCGGGGCACGGCAGGACGGAGGCAGCCACCGCCCCGTCACCCGCCCAGTCGCAGGACCGGCCCCGCGGCCGGCCCCAGGGTCCCGGGGCGGGGGCAGCAGAGCGGCGGCAGCGGCCATCGGGAGCCGGCGCCGGGGGCGCGGCTGGGGTGTCGCCGCCATGACAGGCGGGGCAGCAGGGTGCCGCGGCGACGGGGACGTTCCGGCGGAAGTGACGCTCAGGGGAAGGGCCGGAAGTAACGGAGGGGACCGGAAGTGTCGGAGCGATGGCGGAGGTGGAGGCGCCGCGGAGCGGGGCGGGGGGCAGCCCTGAGGCCGGCACCGGCACCGGCACCGGCACCGGCACCGGCACCGGCACCGGCACCGGGTGGCGGCGTCCGCACGGGCCGCTTCAGCGGTACTACGGACCGCCCGTGGCGGAGATGGCGGAGGCGGCTCCGGACCCCGCTGACATCAACGGGCCCCACTTCGACCCGGAGGTTTTCCTTACTAAGGTGACCTTTGACGCCACAGCGACCTCTTCCACCCCCCAGGAGCCCCCGAGGTCGTTGTGGAGACCCCTCCCGCAGACGCCCCCTGACAGGGGGCTCCGGGGACCCCCAGGTCGGCCCCAAGGGCGCTACAGGGGCCTCCAAAAGGGCGCTATGAAATCTCCGGGGGACCCCTTTGAACGGACCCTGTAGCCCCCTTAGAGGGGTCCTTATGGGCGTCCCCTGGACCCGGCCGGGGGGACTCTATAGGGCCCCCGAAGGACCCTCAGACCACCCCAGGGCCTTTGGGGACCCCAAAAAGGGACTCTACGGGGATCTTCTTCCATAGGCAGATCTTCTTCCATAGCTACTTTTTAGGATACCATATGTTTCTCTGTGGTGACAGTATTGAAGCCCCAGGGGGACAGCTGTGGGGGGGCAACTAGCACTCCTTGGGGGGCAGTTAGGACTTCTGGGGGGCAGTTGAGGATTCCAGGAGGGCCCCGGAGGGCAGAAGGAAGTCCTTGGGAGTAATTTCCAGATCCCAGGAGGGACCTGGAGGGCATTCAGGGGCCTGGGGGGCAGTTAGGTCTCCCCAGGTGGTAGTTAGGGCTCTGAGGGGGGCAGTTGGTGATCCTGGGAGGGCCTCGGCGGGGGGGGCAGTTATGGGTTCATGGGGCAGCTGAGGATCCCAGAAGGGCTATGGAGGGCAGTTAGAGCCCCAGGGGGCCAGTTGAGGACCCCAGGGGAACAGCTGGAGGCTCCAGGGGGTAAACCGGGGGACTGCAGAGGGCAGTGGGACCCCACGGGGGGCCAGTGGGGTTGGGGGGTAGTTGTGCAACTGTTGCCCCCCTCCAGGTGCGCAGCGAGTGTCCCCTGGGGCAGTTGTTGGCCCGTGAGGCCACGCTGGGGCGGGAGATCCGCGCCCTCGACAGTGACATGCAGACGCTGCTCTACGAGAACTACAACAAATTCATTTCCGCCACTGGTGAGCACCCAGTGGGGGGGACCCAGGCATCTGGGAGGGACTGGGGGGGTCCCAGGCAGCCGCGGGACCCAGGCATCCCGTCCCTTCTCCCCAGACACCATCCGAAAGATGAAGGTTGACTTCCGGCGCATGGAGGCAGAGATGGACGATTTGGCTGCCAACATGGCCGCCATCAGCACCTCCAGTGCCCGTGTCAGCGCCGCGCTGCAGGACCGGCACCGTCGCGGCGCCCAGCTTGCCGGTACGGGGTGGGCGGGGGCCCAAGGGGGCAGATCTGGGGTGTGGAGGGGCAGATCTGGGGTGTTGGGGGCAGATCTTGAGGTTGGGGGAGGACTTGGGGGGCAGATATTGGGGACAGATCTTGGGGTTGAGGGGACCCTAGGGGGCAGATCTTGTAGGCAGGGCTAGATTGAAGGGGGTTGGGGGGACCTTGGGGGACAGATCTGGGGGTTATGGGGAAGAACTGGGCGGTTGGAGGGCAGATAATGGGGGGGAGGGCTGAGGGGCCTATCCAGGGGAGTGAGGAGACCCCAAGGGGAGCAGATCCAGGGGCTAGGGGGCAGATCTGGGGGGTTGGGGGCAGATAGCATGGTGTTGGGAGACCCAGGGTGGAGGGCAGATCCAGGGTGTTGGCAGCAGATAACAGAGGGGGGGGCGCTGAGGGGCAGATCTGGGGGGTGGGAGGTCCCAGGGGGGCAGATCCAGCTCCTGGTCCCGCCCATGTTTGCTAACTCCGCCCCAATGGCTGACCCTGCCCTGTGATATGGCCCCACCCCTTTCTTGCCCCCATGCCTAACTCTGCCCCTGACACCCCCGGCCCCCCCAGGGGTGCAGGCGCTGCTGCGGAAGCTGCAGTCCCTGGTGGAGGTGCCAGGGCGGCTGCGGCGGTGGGCGGCGCCAGGGGCGGAGCCTGCGCGGGCCCTGCGCTGCCATGCTCGCGCCCGTGCTGTGCTCCGCCACTACCGCCACCTGCCCTCCTTCCGTGCCATCGAGGATGAGAGCTACGCCATCATGGCCGACCTGGCCCAGCGCCTCCGTGCACGTCTCCGGTGCGTTCACTCTGGAGCCTGCTGATGGCAGCTTTGGGAAACCGGGTTTGGGGGAATGTTCACTCTGGACCCTACTGATGACAGCTCTGGGAAACAGGCTTTGGGGGGAAGATTTCACTCTGGAGACTAGTGATAGCCATTCCAGTAAACAGCCTTCTTGGGGGGGGGGTGATGGTGATTGTGGTACATTAACTCTGAAACCTACTGATAACAGCTGGAAAAGACAGCTTTTCAAGGGGTCAGGGGTGTTAAAAATTAGGGGGAGCCTGATGATAACAGCCCCCGAGAAACATCCTAGGGAGGGGAGCATTTTCCGTGGAGCATATTGATAGCAACGTCGGGAACGATGCCTTGTGCAGAACATTCGTAGAATAAGGGGGCTAATTCTGACCATTGCTGAGAACTTTTAAAAGATGACGTTATATGGTTTTTTTTCTCATGTGTTTATGATAAAGGGATGATTCTGGAACTTACTGAGGAGTTTTAGTGATTTTTCATTATTATTGTAAATTGTGGAACCTATTGATGATCTTTAGTGAGTTTTTTTATGACTATAGCCACTGTTAACTTTGTAACATGCTGATGCTATCAAGTATTTTTTTTTCCTCCTTTGTTTCATGAATAATTACTGTTTACTCTGAAGCCCACTGATGACTTTTATTGCTTATTCCCTGTTTTCTTGCTGTGCCACTGTTAACCCCGGAACCTCCCAGTCATTCCCAAGTAACCCCCTCATTTCCCCCACCCCCTCAGGGATGACACCTTGGACCCCAAGGAGCTCACCGAGTGCGTGGAGATGCTGTTGCAGCTGGAAGAGCCACCTGAGGAGCTGTGTGAGGAGTTCCTGAGCCATGCCGGCGCCCGCCTCGAGGCCGAGCTGGCAGCACTGGAGGCCGAGCTGCCCCCGTCCGACCCCTCCGGCACTGCCGCCACGCCGCCCCCCGCCTCCGACATCCTCGACTTCGTCGACCGCGGCAGCTCGGCCTTCGTGGGCAACCTGTGCCTCCTCGCGGCCTCGTACCGCAGCCTCTTCGAGGGGCGCCCGGGGGCTGGGGGTGGCCGCCTGGAAGCCTTCGCCGCCACCCTCACCACCCGCTACTTCGAGCTGCTGGAGCGGCGCCTGGCGCTGGAGCGGGGCCTGGGCGACACCTCGCTGCTGGTGCGGGCGCTCGACCGCTTCCACCGCCGCCTCCGCGCCCTCCTCGAGCTGCTGCCCGCAGCCGGTGCCGAGGCAGGCGCCGCACTGGTGGCCCGGGCGGCGCGCGAGCGCGTGGACCGCTACCTGCGGGCACTGCAGACCTTCTTCCTGGGGTGCCTGGGCGACGTGCGCCAGGCGCTGGCCGCCCCCCGGCCCCCCGGCAAGGAGGGTCCCGGCCTGCCCGATCTCCTGGCCACGCTTGCCTCCTCCATCCTCGGCCAGCTTAAGGCCGTCCTGGCCTACGTGCAGCTCTTCACCGCCAAGGATGTCGCCTTCGCCAGCCTTCCCTACTTCAAGGTGGGCTGTGGGGCAACGCAGGGTGGCACGGGGCAGTTTGGGGAGTTGCATGGGGCATTTGGTGGGTCACTGGAGCAATCTGGCGTTGGCACAGGGAAGTTTGTGAGTTGCACAGGGCGGGTTGGGGCTTATACAAGGCAGACTGCGTGGGTCATGGGCAATTTGGAGGTTGCACAGGGCAGTTTGGGGGTCACTGGGGTGGTTTGGAGCTTGTATGGGGTAGGTTGTGGGTTTTCGGGACCCCGGGGTGGTATTTTTGGGGTGTAACGCCCCGTTTTTGGTCACAGGGGGAGTTCTGTGTGGAGGCGGTGCGCGAAGGGCTGGTGGTGGCCTTCGTGCGCTGGCTCTGCCGCACCGCCCGGGGCTTCGCCGACGGCCCAGCTGAGCGGGGGGCCCCTGCGGCACCCCCAGCCCTGCTGCTGCTCCTCGCCCGCCTCTGTCTTGACTATGAGGCCACCACCATCAGCTACATCCTCACTCTCACCGACGAGCAGTTTCCCCCCCAGGTGAGCCCCCAAAACTGCCCCAGTTGCCTCCAAAATGGCCCTAAGGGAACTCTGAATGTCCCCAAGATGTCACAAAATGGGTCTGCATCCCTCAGTGTCCCGGCGTTCATTCAGGACACAGTGGTGGGTACCATGGTGTGCATGGAGGCGTGGGGATCTTCCTTCTGTTTGTGTCCCCCAAAGCATCCTTGAGTGGACCCAAAATGGTCTGATTGTCCCCAAAATGGCCCCAAGGGGGTCCCAAATGGCCGTATGGGACCTCAGATGGCCCCAAGTTCCTCTGTGGCCCTGTGTCCGCCCAGGATGTGGTGGTGGGGACAACAGTGTGTGTGGAGGTATGGGGATCTTCCTTCTGTCTTTGGGTGCCTCCAGATGTCCCTGAGGGACCCCAGAATGTCCCCAAGTCCCTCCCTGTGCCTTGCTGTCGCTCCATGTCCATCCAGGATATGACCCTGGGGATGGCAGTGCACATGGAGGCAGAAGGGTCCTTACCTGTGCTGGTGTCTTCCAAATGTCCCCAAGAGCACCTCAACATGTCCCCAAGGGGCTTCTGCATGTCCCCAAGTCCCCCCAGATGCCCCAAGGATATGAAGATGGCAGTGATGCTGCTGCAGGTGGGGTGGCCCAGAGAGCATCGCATGTGTCCCCTGATGTCCCTGTGTCCCCAGGACATCAGATGGTGGAGGCACGGCGGGCATCTCCACGTGTTCCCATGTCCCTTGTATCCCCAGGCCACAGGGCCGGTGGTGACGGTGGGGACAGCACTGTGCGCGGAGGTGTGGGGAGTGTTCCTACATGTCTCCACATGTCTCCACGTCCCTTGCACCCCCAGGACACAGGTCCGGCAATGACACCGGGACCGGCACTGTGTGCAGAGGCGCGGGGGGCAGCACAGCGGCTGCTCGACCACTATGTGCAGGTCCAGGGCGCCGCGGTGGCACAGATGCTTAGGAAGAGTGTGGAGACACGAGACTGGTTGGGCACGGTCGAGCCCCGCAATGTTCGTGCCGTCATGAAGCGTGTGGTCGAGGACATCACCGCTATCGACGTCCAGGTTGGGGCAACACCAGGAGCCGAGAGGGGCTGGGAGGGGCCTGAAGTCCCCCGGGGGGGTCCCAGACATCCGACAGGGTCCCAGAGAGGCCCTGAGGTTCCCATAAGGTCCTTGAGGACTTTAGAAAGTCCCCAGAGGGCCTCTGCAGGAGCCCCTGAAGTCCGCTGGCAGTTCCTAGATGTCCCAGAGGGTTCCTGGGAGAGTTGGGACCCCCAGAGGGTCCGGGGCGGGGGGCTGAAGTCCCTGAAGGGTCAAGAGGGGACTTGACCCCTCTTGGGTCAAGGTCCCCATACGGTCCTTGAGGATCTTTGAGGGTCCCAGAAGGGTTTGGGAGGGTCACAGAGGATTTGAGGAATCCTGGGTGGTTTTGGGGGTGGTCCCAGAGGGTGTTTTTGGGTGGATTCTGGGATACCAGCACTGAGAGGGTGCGGTGCCGCAGGTGGGGCAGCTCTTTGAGGAGGGGGTGCGGCGGGCACAGAGCAGCGACTCGAGCCGGCGCGCCTTCTCCGTCTACAGCAGCTCACGGGCACCCGGGCGGTACGCCCCCAGCTACACCCCCAGGTCAGCCCTGTCACCCAGGCCACCTCTCAGCCATCCCCTGGGCCTTCCCTGGTCACCTCCAGGGCCGCCTTGTCACCCCTGTGCTCCCTGTGTCACCCCTGCGGTAACCGCTACATCTTCCCTGAGACCCTCTTCATGTCCCCAAACTGTCCCAATATTCCCTGATGATCCCCATATGTCCCAACCATCCCCATGTTCGCCCTGACTGTCCCAGTATCCCCTGATGATCCCCATGTGCCTTGCGCCCCACGATTGTCTCGTCTCTCCGCGTCCTTGACCATCCCCACGTTCCCTGACTGTCCCCACATCCACGGCCCATCCTCATGTTCCCCTGTCTTTGTGTCCCCCAACAGTCCTGACCGACCTTGCATCCTCTGACCATCTCTGTGTCCCCATCCCCGTGTCTCCTGACTGTCCCTGTGTCCCTGCCCCCACATCCCCTGGCTTTCTCAAGTCCTTGACTGTCCCCGTGTCCCTGACTGTCCTGGTGTCACCATCCCCAGCGCCCCCATGGACACCCACCTGCTCAGCAACATCCAGAAGCTCTTCTCCGAACGCATTGACATCTTCAGCCCTGTTGAGTTCAACAAGGTGAGGCAACGGGGACATCCCCATGTCCCCAAGGGCCCCCCTGGTCCCTGTGTCCCCAAGGTCCCTAAACTGCCCACCTTCCTGGCTGTCACATGTCCCTTGTGTCCCCATGACCCAGGTGTTGGGCCCAGGGGGTCCCCAGGAGCTGATGACCAGGACAAGGGTGTTCCCACTGTCCCCTGATGCTCCTGTGTCCTACATGTCAGGACTCGGGGTCCCTGCAGCTGATGACCAGGGGGAGGGTGTCCTCGTGTCCCTGTGCGGACTTGACTCAGGGCCTCCTTGTGATCCCAACAGCCAGGCCAAGGGAGTCCCCATCCCCCTGTGCCATGTGTCCCCTATGTCCCGCTGTCCCATGTGTCCAGGCTTGGGAGTGGCAGCCAGGACAAGGGTGTCCCTTGTGTCGCCCATGAAGAATCCAGGCCGAGGGAGCCCCCATTCTCCCGTGCCACAAGTCCCCAGTGTCCCCACATCCCATGTGTCAGGACTCGGGGGATCCCTGGGGACTGGTGACCAGGATAAGAGTATCCTAGGAGCGGATGGCCTGGCGAGGGGTGTCCCCGATGTCCCCACATCCCCGTGCAGATGTGACTTAGGGCCTTCCTGCCCTGGGGGCATGCCTGTGCCCCTGTGCCACATGTTGCTGCTGTCCCCATGTCCCAGGTGTCGGTGCTGACTGGGATCATCAAGATCAGCCTAAAGACGCTGCTGGAGTGTGTGCGGCTGCGGACATTGGGGCGCTTCGGGCTGCAGCAGGTGCAGGTGGACGGTCATTACCTGCAGCTCTACCTCTGGCGCTTTGCCGCTGACGAGCGGGTGGTGCAGGGGCTGCTGGACGAGGTGGCCGCCAGCGCCGCCCACCGCTGCCTCGACCCCGTTCCCATGGAGCACAGCGTCGTCGAGCTCATCTGCGAGCGCGGGTAGGACACGGGGACACGCAGGGGCGTGGGTTGATGTACAGGACATGGCATCACATAGCGGGGGGACACAGGGATATGGGACATCCATGTCACCATGGGGCACAGCTGAGTGGGGACACCTCTGGGAGGGGGACATGTCTTAGGTCCTGTTACATATCTGGGGACAGACCTGTACCCCGTGAGTCCCCACACGTACATACTCCACGTGTCCACCACACAGCAACACACAAGGACGTTCCATGTCCCCACACATGGCAACATGCAGGGACACCCCCTGTCCCCACACCCACATAGGGTCACCCCATGTCATCAACCCCCCCACCCCCGGCCCTCGTAACACCCCACATTGTCCCCCCACCCTAGTGACGCCCTGAACATGTGCTGACACCCTGTGTTGTCCCTGTGGCCCCAGTGACACACCATGTCATCCCCCCACCTTGGTGACAACCCCTTGTGCCTGGGACCACCCTGGGCACAGCCCCTTTGTCACAGTTGGGCACAATAAATAAATGTGTGAGCTGTGCTTTGTGTCCCCTGCCTGGGGTGGGGATGGGACACAACATGGACAGACGCTTGGGTCCCTGGGGGGGCAGTGGGGGTGTGTAGAGATGAAGGGGGGTC
This sequence comes from Calonectris borealis, assembly GCF_964195595.1. Taxonomy (NCBI): domain Eukaryota; kingdom Metazoa; phylum Chordata; class Aves; order Procellariiformes; family Procellariidae; genus Calonectris; species Calonectris borealis. The sequence goes on from NC_134325.1 coordinate 21,593,343, forward strand.
ACCTAGATGCCTGGGTCCCTTGGCCACCTGTGTCCCCGTGGAGAGGGGGACAGACCCAGCCCCTCGCACGACCTCACACAAGCACCCTTCCTCTCCCCCTTGCCAAACCATTGCACAAGCACCCTGGGTGCGCCCAGTGCCTTGCACGAGCACCCAAGGAGCACCCAGCCCCTTCCATGAGCACCTGGGGGCACCTAGAGCCTTGTCCAGCTCTCACATGGCAGCCAGTGCCCTCCCAGCCACCTCTCACAAGCAGCTCGCGTGCGCCCAGGGCCTCGCACAAGCAAGGGTGCTGCCTCCCTGCACACCCCAGCTGGCTGCAGGACCTCAGCAGGGCCAGTGCTGCTCATGCAGTTCCTGCTCATCGCTGCGGGGCACCGCAAGGGGGACAGGAGCAGGGTCAGGGGCACAGGTAGTGCCCGAGATGTGTGGTCGGGGAAGGGCTGTGCTGAGGAAGCAGCTCTCTGAGCACTGGCCCTGGAAAAAGGGACTCGCCACCTCTCGGCTGGGATGAAGGGTGTCCCCAGGGCTCAGGGGCAGCGGGCACGGCAGAGGTTTATGCACTGAATGAAGTCTCCGACCTGTCCCATGCGGGGATGAGAGTCGGGGTGAGACAGAAACGGACTGACAGCAGTGGAAGAGAGGATCTTGGTGCTGTGCAAGCACTGCTCAGCAACAGCTAAACATCGGTGCTGTTGACACTCAAGACAGCACCGTGCAGGCTGAGATGAAAAAAATTACCTGCATCCCAGCCAGGTCCTGTACAGAACCCCTTCTGTGCCCGCTCACAGTTCTTAGCCGTACAAGAAACCCATGAAAAACAGCGCATTTGACTTCTCGGGGAGAAATCTGAAAACGCTCCCAATCTCTGGCTGGCATCCAGCTTTTCATGATTCATCCCGTCTGTGTCATGATCTTAATGTTCAGGGGAAGTGAGAGAGCAAAGCTCTCATTTCAGTTGCTCTGGCTTCTCCATTCGAGGAACCCCAGTGTCTGCAACACTTTTTTTTTTTACTATTACTTTACAGTAATTAGTTACTAAGCAGGGAGAGAAAAAAAGAAAATATATTCAGTGAGCGATTCTTGGTGCTGGGTATTAGCAGGTGTCAGCTGATGTTTGGTATCTTGAAAGATCGGGGATCGGGGATCCCTAGATTTATGTTGTCTTTAGCACTTGACGAGTATCTGAGTCTGGACAAAAAAATTAGAACGATGTTTACAAAAAGATCAAAAATACAAGTACATTAAAAAAAAAAATCTGCTGAAGTTGAAGGAGATGCTAAACCTTTCTGATTATGAGTATTTGGATTGGCACCTGACCTGAAATTTGCCACAGCAGTTTCTTGGGAAAACGCAAGAATATCTGTGTGAAAAGTGACCAAAGAAACTGCAGCCTAGGGAGTCTCTGTGCTCATAGCCATTTAGGAAAGAAACAAGGCTTGGAGCTAGGACTAGTTCCCAAGAGTAAAACATTTCTAGAGGATTTTCTTTCTCCCTTCTTCTCTTTTGCCCATGCATTGCAGCATTGGAGGAAGCAGCATGGATGGGCCGTGTGTGTTGGTTGAGAGGAGAAAGTTTTACTTTATAGGATTGCTAATGGAAGAGCAGATTCTCACCGCCAAATCCAGTTGCTTCTGCTTCAGAAAGAAGTGGCAGAATTGCCACTCTGAATCCAGCACATGTTCAGGGAGGTTTTATCAGTGTGGAGAGTCTCAGTCGAAATGCCTCCTAATTCACCCTTACCTCTTCTCCATTTCCTCTGTATCTGTGCTACCTGGAAAATCCAGAGTTGCTTTTGCACAGGGTGATCAGGGAATGGGAATCGATGGGAAATGCCGGAATGAAGGGACGTCTTGCAGCCATGCTGGACAGTGTGGAACTGAGGAATACGTGAGCAAATAGGATTATCTGGAAGAAAAAAAATGTTAAAACTTTCCTAAGGAAAAAGTATTTTTCTCACAGTAACGTTCTTGCAGCTCATCAGCTTAGCCACTTTTCCTCACTTTTTGTTTGTCCACTTGTCTAATTCTGTACAGCCAACAGTTTGGATATTATCTTTGGAAAAAAACGACTGTAAAACATCAAAATCCTCCCAAAGGGTCTTTGTGTAGATTAAATCCATAATGCAAACATTTTGCTAGCAAGCAACGGAAATCCAGATTTGGTTTATACTCATTAGATGTTTCAGGTTTTTTTCTTCTTTTGATGCGGTGATCCAAATGGCAAGGCTAGTTGTTTTAAAGCTGTTTTTGACTGGCAGGAAATCATTAGCAAGTCCTTCTAAACTCTGGTTCCAAGCATTTTGAGTACTACTGTAAATGTTTGGTTTGGATTAAATTTCCTATTGATTTTCCTCTCTTCAAGTGAAGTAGATGCCAGAGGGTTATAGGATAGGAGTAGCTTGAAACCTCAGCTGAAAACTGGAACCCTTCCTACTCGGTGTTCACACTCACAAAGAGACAACCTGTCCTAAAAATGATCAGACTTGCTTTCGGGGGAATGGGGACAGATACGAATTGTGACATGACTGATTTCTGTGGCAGATCCAAAAATTAAATGGAGGCATCCTGAAAGGCAGCAACCCGCCAGGTTGCATCCTCCGGGCAGGCTGCGCGGGCCCCACCTGTTTGCCTCTCAACAATTTCACGCCTTCGTGAACTCTCTCTTCAAAGTTCTTTTCAACTTTCCCTTACGGTACTTGTTGGCTATCGGTCTGGTGCCAGTATTTAGCCCTAGATGGAGTTTACCACCCACTGTCCCTTCTGGCACTTTCCTCTCAGTCCCATCTGCAAAGGAGCAGCCGAGAGCTCTGTGGTGAGGTGCAACTGTACTGTCTGCCCACTTTTCCCTTGGGAATCACTGGGTATCCAGCTTTCTTCCAGGTTTTTGCTGTAGTCAGTGCTGACACTGAAATATCCCTTCTCCTCCAGGTGACTCTGTGTGTGCCTCCTGGGGATGCTCAGAGGACCACGAGTGTGGTCTGAAGCGAGCTGACTGTTTGGCTCATGCTCAGCGAGTTTTGGCTCCATTGCTATCAGAATTGCTGCATTTATTTTGAAAAATGGTCAACACTTGGAAAAAGTTGCTTTGGTTGAGGACGTGGTTCCCTCAGGTCATCCAGAGTTAAATTGCTGACCCGTGTGTGTGTTTGTGTCTGTGCCTCTGTGTGTTGTGGGTGAGTCAGTATACATAATAATGCTGTTGTTTAGACTTTATCGAAACAAACAGCATCTTGTCCTAACAGTGAGAAGGAGAAAAAAAGACCTTTATTTATAAAAACAGACAACAGAAATAATTTTAAAACATCATCTGAATTTTATTTAGAACTTAATGTTACCTCTAAAGAAATAAGATCTAAAATAGACTGGAAGGTGAGAGGGTGTAGTACTCAGCACACAGAGTATGGAAAAACAGCTGCCAGCATCCTGGTTTTCTACATTTTTATATTTGTTGTTTTCCGAGAGGCTTTGTATATGAGAAACTGGAAGTCATCGAGAAGCGTTGTCAGCAGCTGGGCCAAATATTTTGTCAGTTTAAGTCTCTGTCCGAACAAGTTTCTGAAACAGAAAGTAAGAGCAGTGAATGTAGCATGCCGAAATATACAACTGCAGAGAAAAGCCAGACTTACCTATGATACCCGAGCTATATATTGAAGTTGTAACCTCTGGCAGAACTTGCGTGAGGACAAAGGCTTAGTCTCTCACCTGCGGGTGCTCACCAGGTCAGGACATGCCGTGAGCTCATGTGCAAACGCTAACAAAGAGCCAGTGTCACACATGCCGGAGTCTTTCTTGCTATTACCTACAGGTTTTCTTTCATCTTGGCTCTGTTCCTGAAAACACACCTGCATGAAGCAGGTGCTTCGTCCACCGGGGGAGTCAGCATTTCCATAAATTCTAGCCAGTAAGAAAAATCATTGTATCTGTTGTAGAGACCATCTTTTGTTTAACGATTCTCTCAAAGCACTTGGAAGCTTTATGCTGGTATGCAACCGAACCTGAGGCCAAGGGATGCTTAAGTTAAAGTATTTGGGTGCTCTTTGTCCAGAATCTGGTAGAAGGCTGCACAGTTACAGACATTTGTGATAATAATAAAAGGAATGAATTACCAGCAGATTGACTAGGGCTTTTACATGCTCAGGAGAAAGCTCATCAATACATTCCTTTAATGCGGTCAAAGCAGCTCTAGTCAAATCATCGACTTTATATTGAGAAATTGGCCCGGTGTACAGCTGTTCAGCAGAGCCTTCAAGAAGTGTCTGAAGAAAGCTAGGGACAATCTCATGCGCAGAACCAGCTCCTGGAGTATGAAAGACAAAGCGGAGTGTAACGAACAAACCTTTCACTTGCTCAGATTCAGCTCCTGCTACCCTTTAACACCCTCCACCCCAGTAATGACATACAAATCACACCAAGTTTTTGCAGAGCATGTTCTCAGCTCTGGGGGCGGGGGGGGTTAAAGCTTTCGGAGAAATGGGTTGCCACTGCAGGAGCTGCTCTGTTGCACAGGTCCCTCGGTGGAATCCCACCATTCATGGATAAGCTTCTGCCTGCCTGGTCTTCAGCCCTCTTCCTCCCCTCCCCTCCCTTTCCCTCCTCTCCCCTCCCCTCCCCTCCCCTCCCCTCCCCTTCTCTCCTTTTATTGTCATCCCTGTTCTTAATTTATGAGATTTAATGTGAGAGTCACATTGATTAAAATCCATATTCTTTACCTGCTTTTATAAAATCATGAGGTTCTTCAGCTGATGAGATAATTTAGACTGTCTTATCAGTGTATAGCGTGTTCCTGATCACCCTGCTGTTTCTCTTACTCTAATGGCACATAACTATCTTCTTGGTTAATAACCTCAGAGGAATTAACCAGGCTGTGAGTTCACCACCACCCCCTCAACATGTTTAGTTACATTGCCTCTGTTTTCATATGCATTTCCACCTTCCAAGTTTACTTCTTTCCCCATATTTATTTTCTGTTTTCTGACACTTTGGCATCAATGATGCCTCAGATTAGGCACCTTTGAGGGCTCAAGGAGCCAAGCCTAGAGGTAATGTTAGGTGATGGTAGTAGTTACCCGTCATTAAATGACAGAGTAATGTTGGCTTCATTTTGCTTAAGGCTGAGCCTCCGCATCTGGTCTAGTCCCTGGAACCAGCAGGACAGATTATCTAATCCAGCGTAGGATTACTGTGGTGCGATGAGGTGCGTTGTTACCGACTCTAGCCCAATCCCTCGATTCAGAGGAGAGCCAGGGTGAGTACTCGAACACTGGCCATCACATTGCAGGGACCAAGTTTAGTCAGATGAACCCTACTGTAAGTGTCCAAGTGAAAAGAAATCTCAGAGACCTTACACAAGCTGCTGTGATTAGTATTTTCTTGGAAGCCAGGTAGCTAAATTTCCCTGTCGTCACCAAAAGTCTTCAGTGCTAATCAAGGGGGCATCATTTCTGCCAGCTTTCTCTGCAGATTTTAAAGGAGGCATCAAGATGCCTTTCTGTTGCTTCCTAGAATAGTTTCCACCAGGTGTTTTAATGGTATTCTGAATAGTTTGAATACTTTGTGCAGAAGTTTAATGAGTTCGATGTTATAAAAAAAAAAATTTAAATTTAAAATTCTGGTTTTTAATTTGCAAAACTTACCAAGGGAGCTGCAGAGCACCATGATGATGAGAAGAGGAACAGTGAGCTTCATGGCAGAGCGCGCCATTTTCTGTATGTTGTGTGTTAAGCTGTGAAGGCCAGTGAGCGCCCTTTGCAATTGAACGCAAAGACCTGGGATATATATGTGGGGAATTATACAATCATGGAAGGAATGGGCCCAACAGGTCGTGCACCTGCACGAAAACTGGATCCAGGTCATGCTTGTTTATGAAGCGGACAGATGAAAAATGTGGGTGACCTCTGCTTTCATCAACTGCTGTCACTGGACCTGGAACAATGAACACAGTGCTCTGTTAGCAAGAGTTCACGCTGACATTACCTGTGGGATGTGGGGTTTGAAGCTCAGCACGAGGAGTGAGGTTGCTCTGTCCCTGTCAGATGCAGAAGTGCAAAATCAGCGGCCAGTAAACTGCATCAAGCCATTTTATCCAAGGCACTTTCAAGCTCATTTATTCCAGCCTTCTGATGTGATTTCATACAGAACTGCTGCCACTTTTTTTGCATAATTATTCTTCCATTGTTTTCCCTGCTTCTCTGCTATAACTCCAATTCTGCAGGGACTAACGTGTCTTTTTTAAGTATCATGATCTGTGGCCCAGAAATATATATATAGAAAAAAGAGTAGACTGATACTTGAATAAAAATAACCACACATTAAGGAAAAACACGATCTTTAATAGCTTCTTCTATACAGCTTTTCAGCTGCTCTTAGCCGAGTGTGCACTGTCAAGGCACGGAGAAATTGCCTCCATAAACTCGGAACTGGCAGCTGAATCAGATATGTTGACAATCTTCGGAATGGAATCACAGTGTCACTCCTGAACTTAAAAAAAGTGAAGCATGTTTTTAAGGTAAAAATTAAAGGACTGTTGGCCAGCTGAAGCAACGTTCAGCACAGACGGCTAATTCTTGAGTTACAGACCTAATTCTGCTAGCTGGCAGCCAGGTAGCCTTATCCCTTCCTGCCATGTCAGGAAGCCCAACTGATTTTCATTCTGCCCTGTGCTTCACATGGCTGGAAGGGCTCCTGGCGCATGTGTGGACCCCACTAGAGCCCCAAGGTGGATGGGTAAGGAGGTTGGGAGAGCGAAGATCAGATCCGTGGACCTTCCCAGTAAGATGCGAGCTATTACTGACTATATGGCACCATTCTGCTAACCTACTAAAATCTAAAATTACCCTGACAGAAGGGAAGCAGTAATGGCAGTGTATGTCTTGGAACAAAATGAGATAGGAGAAAGGAAGAGCCTTTCTGTGGACATGGGGCATCTTCCCTTCTGACTCCTTTAGGGAAGAGGGAAGCGTGAGAGCCTCCCCTGGAAATGTCAGAGTGTTCTGAATGATTAACATACTGAGGTGGGAAGCATGTCATGATCAACGCTCCCTGTGGTTAGGATTTCATTTGGTGGCTCTTGGGTAATAAATGCTGCACGCTCAGCATATCCTCGCTGTGAGGAAGAAAGAGGCAGTAGATTTTACAGGGCCGCATCTTCACCTGAAAAAATAGTGTATTACAGTAAATAAAATGGGAGGTGGGGTTGGCTTTTTTGAATGATTCAGCTACCACACATACAAGCTATGACTGTCAAATGACGTGACCCTGGTATTGCAAAGACTAAAAATTTTCCCCTATCTTCTTCTTTGCCCTATCTTCTTCCTCCCCGCAAACATCAGAAAAGTATGCTTTATCTCCGAGATCTTACATATTCCATGTGCAACCAACACCATTTGAAAGAAACGCTTATTTTCCTGCTATACGACTTGATCCCTTTTAGTATCTGTGCTGAATAGGTCTTCTGAGATCTCCCTCTTGGATTTGTCTGCGTGGTCTTGAGTAACTTCATCTCTCAGTTTGTTCTTTTGTCATTACCCCTGATTTTTAGCAGAGGGTTTCAGAGTCCATCAGCACTCAAGTAAAACGTGGTGAAGAAGTGGGGTGCCTGAAAGATAACAGGTCCCCCCCCTCCCCTCTTAAAATGTTAAGTGGTTGTGGAGGGGTGTCCAGGGCCTCAAGGGATTATTGGAGGATATAGTTTATTTTTAGATGGGTACGAAGAATTACATAAACTGTGAATATCTGGTGACCTTCATATAGGACTGTAGAAATACATGATTTTAATCTTTTTTTGGTGTGAAGTTGATTGTCTACGTGACTACAGTACTGAAATTTGAAATTATAACATAAAATTCCTCCCTGAATATGTTCTCATATTTCATGCCATTTTTGGGACAGGTTGACAGTTGACTTCAAGTTGTAAGCTGGCTTAGAGTGCATTAACAAAGCCAGAAGATTCATTCTCCAGGTGGGTTTTCCCTCTCCTGAGATCTTGTTCACCAAACATGTCCTGGCCAAAAAGGAGAAGCGCAGAGGAACGACTGGACTCCCTCGGGTTTACAGTTGATGCACACGAAGAGATGGACACAGTGTGGATGTCTCAGGAGCTGGAATCATAGCACTGTGGACTGTAAGAAGATGTGGCAGCCATGGAGCGAGCAAATAAGCAGTACCTGCAGGATATATTAAATTAGGGACCGGTCCTATGATTTGGACAAACGTGATCAGCTGTTGCTTACCTGGACCTCAGGTGTGAAGCATTGGGTGTTGGAGACTTCGTCACTATCCTTGCTTAGAAGCTTAGCTCAGAAGGGTTTTGCAAAGGCTGCTTTTGTACTCTTCCCCTCAGTGCTGGGTCCATTTGCTTAGGGTTATTTTTCTGGTTTAAATTAGGAGACCGGGGGCTTCTCTGTTCTGTGCTCCAACATATCTGTATGACAGTCAGAAATTCTTAGGGTACAGAAAAGCTCCTTCACCAGTTTTTGAGGATGTCCACAGAAACGAGTGAGCAAGGTGCCGTTTGAGGCAGGCTGTGTACTGTGTGGATAATACACTAAAGCATTTCTCTACAGCACAAGTGGAAGCCACGCAGTCCTCGAGATGGTTTTATTTGTTGTATGCGTGGAATTTCATGGCAGAGAATTCCAGAGAAGGGGAAAGGGGTTTTATTTTCCTATTTGCTTAGAAAATGGATTCCTTAGCTAGGAGCAAGCTGTGACATTTAGCAAGCAGAGCCTGGCAGCAACCATCAGACTCTGTATGGCAGGACCACAGGAGAGGTGCAAGAACTGTGCTGGGAGCTCCAGGGGATCTTATTAGCTGCTTGGCTTCAATGTTCTTGCTTATTCATCATGCTTTAAAAGAAGGAAGTATTTGACTTTGAAATAATAACCATGGTCTCAGAAGGCATCTGCTGTACCCTCGTACCTTTGGCTTTGCTCCCCTCACAGCATCACTGCAGGAGGCAGCCTGAGCAGGGCCACGGCGTACACAATCCCCCAGCCAGCCCAGCTCTTGAGCTCATTTCACTTAGGAGGTCTGGCCACCTGAAAGCAAAATGACAAGAGAGTATTGCAGGATTCCCCGGACACAGGCTGAGTCCATGCTTCGTGTTGTGGCTGTTCAGTTTCTAAGCTGCAAGTTTAAGGAATTCAATCTGAAAAGGTCCAGGGAGATTTTACCACCAGCTGTCCTGGCAGGAACTTGTCCTGATTTTTACATCCCTGGAGCTGATCCCACCGGGAGTGAACAAGGGTGCCCTTGAAAATGAGGTATTTTTTTCATGTTCATCTGGTTTTAAACAAAGAATGTATATAATTCTATTTTAAAAGAGTGTGAATTTCCAATTTGCCTCAATTAGTGACAAGCAGCTTAACAAGGTCTGTGATGATGGGAGGGGAGTACATCCTTTCATGGCGTACGCATCCTATTATTATCTTCATGCTGGAACTATGACACTAAATACCCCCATTCCCGTCCCTGTGGGATGATGGCACTGCACTCAACTCGTGTGGTTTTCTTGCTTTGAATATGTTTTTATTCCGAGCACAGGAAATTCTCTGGACACAGGTTCCCCAGAGAGCTTTTGGAGTCTCCTTCCTTGGAGATACTCCCTACGTTACCAGCAATGCTCTCTCATATTACAAATTATCTAAGAAAAGAGAGTGCTTTGCATTTGCTTTGTAAAAATGCATCACATTTTTCTTCGAGAATGATTCCTGTTTTCTCTTCATTGTGCATAACTTAGTATAATTGAATGACAACTGCAGTGGTATTGCACTTGTTCACCTGATAACTATAGATGTTAATGTATATATGTTTCAGCAACTGCTTGTCTCACATGAGTTAGAGAGCTGGTAAGGATGATCTCAAAACAAATTATCAAATCCTACATTTTAATAAGATTAATGAACAAAGACAGTTATTTATTTTATTTTATTGTAATGAGAAACCTAAATTATTTTCAAATAGACCACCTGAAAATATAGTACCTTAGTGAATGTGGAGCTGAAAACACATTGTTAGCATGGCAAAAAAAGATGGCTTTGTTGCATACAGTCTAGCACATTCTTTTTTTTTTTTGGTGGCAGATACTGTTTAGTCTGAAAAAAAGCTCAAGTTTCTTTGTGTACCCTTGGGAGAAGTGATGAAATTATATGAGGAGCTTGCTTACTGCTTTCATTGCTGTGACTGGAGCCAAGTCACAGCTCAGAGCTGCTTGCGAGTGAATCAGATACTGCAGGCTGGATGCGATAAAAGATTCCCCAGGTTTCTGCGCTCTGTGTAACGGTATCTGTTTCGTGACACATTCCTGCATGTAAACAGGGACTGGAGCATATCCGGAACATGCTTACACCTTTATGGCTGGTGTCTGCTCTTTTTGGAAGCTGATCTGTAAGGCCCCAAAGTGACAAGAAGCCGAGCGCATCTGAGCTTGTTGAACTGAGAGGAAAGAGGTGGTGGAAGCACTAGCAAAACCCCAGGCTGGTCCTGTGTCTGTTAGGAAAGAAAAGACAATTTGGGTGCTTTTTCAGGAAATACTGAGAGAACACGAGGAAGCAAATACCGAATCCGAAAGTAAAGATCTAATCCAGGCAGCTGGGACTGTTCAGCCTGGAGAAGACTCCAGGGGGATCTTCCATAACGTATCTCAATACCTGAGGGGAGGGTGCAAAGAAGACGGAGCCAGGCTCTTTTCGGGGGTGCCCAGTGACAACGGGCACAAACTGAAACACAGGAGGTTCCCTCTGAGCATCGGGAACCCTTTTTCACCGTGGGGGTGACCAAGCGCTCGCACAGGTTGCCCAGAGAGCTTGTGGAGTCGCCTTCCTTGGAGGTACTCAAAAGCTGCCTGGCTGTGGTCCTGGGCAAGCGGTTCTAGGTGGCCCTGCTTGAGCAGGGAGAGTTGGACCCGCTGACCTCCGGAGGTCCCTTCCCACCTCAACCGTTCTGTGATTTGGTGAGTTATTCCTGCGCCAGGTGTGTAAATGCTGAGCGCTTCTGTTACTGAGGGGCTCAGCGCTCTCAAAAGGAGAGACTGCAAAAAATTGGCTGTCCTATTCCCTATTACCCCCCAAAAAGAAGAAAACTCCCCCTCAAAGATGTATTTGAATGAAAATAAGCTTCTAGAAAGCCTGCAAAGAACTGTGGTGGCCCTGGAGGTAGGAAACAGTATTTGAAAATACGTGTCCCTTGGCAAGGACCGCTAATCTGGATTTTCATTGTAAGCTACTTAATGCCATTTGGGGATTTGCGTAAAACTGTTTGTTTTTCTTGTTTTCCTACTGCTGGCAATATTGTCAGCAATCAGGTCACTAGAATCCATTTTAATTAATAATAATATTTTCAGACTAATCCCTGAACAATCAAAAGATGGGTCCAAACTTTACTGGAAAGACCCCTGTGTACTTGGGAGTGTGTCCCGCAGTGTGCCAGCTCAGGGAAAGCTGGCCCCGCTCCCCCTCTGCACAGAGGAGGTGACAAACTGGGGAGGGTGGGGAGGCCTCTACTAAACTCTCCAAGTTGTCCCTGATTCAGAAATGAGATCTGGCTTCTCCATGGACAGGCTCTTGCCTCCTCAGCAAGATGCAGTGGAGTTGGAATGACCGGCACAATGGCTTTGCGAGCACGATAGTGCTGCAGGGAAGGGAAATAAATAGACAGCAAAGAAGATGGCAGGTGGACGTGAAGGCATCGTGTATCCCAAGAGATCTGTACCTAAATTCCATGACTTATTTGTGGTGGAAAGACAGGAATGTCAAACCAGCACAAGGTGCTGCTTGTGATTTATAGCCCTGCCAAGCCCTTCTCTTAGCTGTCATCATGCCCTCTCTCTTGCACAGGGAGCAGCAGAGCCTGCGTGTCCCAAACGGGATACCCCTCCAGGGAACGCAGCGTTGGCCGGTGCTGTACAGACTTCAGCAGTGGCTGAGAAGTGAGTAGGTGGCAGGGCTGCAACGTCGCTCAGGCAAGAAAACCCTGCTGTCTTTAAAAGGGGCTTTGCTGGGCTATAGGAAAGGCTGTATGACAAAACAGATGCTAAATCCTATCGTTTTTACATCCTCCCCTGCTGACGGGGTGGCTCTCCTTCTGTGTCTGGTAGAAAGAGAGGGCAGCATGAAAGGGTTATGGCTGGATGCAACCGAGACAGTTATTTTCATGTGTTCCTAGTGTTAAAACACAGGTAAGTTTTAACAAATTTGCTGTTGAAAACCTGCAGTTCATGAAAGTAGGTGATGAATATTTTTTGGGTTGTGTTTCTTGGCTGGTGCAGGTTGGATAATCTAGAAAGCATGCAGATAAAAATCTTAACTGCTTAATTCTCATTTATAATCCAAACATTGAAAGATTTAGCTATTGGCTTATCTTACAACAGATCAGTACAGAAGCGAGTTTGCTTGTGCACAATGACTTCTGCAGCTCCTCTTTGTGGGTTTTCCTTTCTTGTCCCTAGGGTGCCAGGGCAAAGACTGGTGGGAGGGTTTGTGTTGGGTGGTTGGGTCAAGTCCCGATTTGTGCAGCGCTCTGCCACCTCGGGGCTGAGCCAGCAGCACGAGTTGGAGAAAATGCAGTGCGAGACCCGCTGTAAACACATCTCTAGGGCGTTTATTATTTATTTTCATTTCTAGGAATCCTTCCTGCTTCTACTTTGCAGAAGGGACCTGGAAATAAAGCTGTTGTGTTTCAGTGACAGCATTGAAGAGGTCAGGAGAGGGGCGTAACTCCAAACTTGGCTAGCTGAGGGGTTTATTTCCACGACAGTGAGGCCAGTCTGAGCAGAGCCGAGCCTCATGCACTATTTCCAGATTTTCTGTGGTTCCACAAACATCTAACCTATCTGGGAGGGGAAAGCATACATGCAGATACTGCTCCTCCTCCCCCAACCCCAAGGAGTATTTCTAGCAGCATCGCCCATGTGGTTCTCAATTTGTACCAAACAAACATTAGGCTAAACTTTTTTTTTGTTTTCCTTTTATTTCTTATTTTGTTTCCAGGTGCATGCAACTCTTGCAACCATTTTGCATGCTGTTTTCTGGTATCCTGCGGGCTACTCATCATCCACAACTCACAGGCTGCGAAATGCTAGTCCTGGGTGCAAGGCAGGGCTGTAGCTCCAGAGAACGACGTTAGTTGTGGGTTGGAGGCTGCATCTAGAAGGTGACTGAAGCCACATCCCTTCCTGAGAACTCCTAGCTTAGCCTTCCTACAGGACATAAGCAAAGACCTACAACTGCCTTATTAGTGAGTGTTTTAGGCTAAAGGCGCACAGAAAAAGGCTTAATAGACACAGTGTTCTCAAGGCAAGAAGCAGCAGAATTTGGCTTGACCTGCCACAGGGGGATTGTTCACTTGTTTGTTGTTCCAGGAGTCAATGTTTTGTGCAGTGCAAACAGGAGGACAGGCAGCCACCTGGGCTCAAGGGCAGTAGGCGAGGTGGAGAAAGTACTCTTGACACTTGAAAGTTACAAGTAGAAATTAGAGAAGCTGGTTTCACCAGGACATGCAATTTCTTCCCAGTCATTTCAACGGGGGGAGATGAGGGACCCACATTCAGGTCTTCGTGGAGAGTCCTCTCCCCAAAACTCTGCCAACCCCCTTGAGGGATGCAGCCCCTGAACCAGGCCTGCGGCAATGCTCTCTCTTCCCGAGGTCTGCGTGCTTCACCTCAGTTTTACACCCAGACATCTTCCAGCATGGCTCCATTTTCTTCAAACCTTCCTGCTCTTGGCCGGTTTCCAATCACAACTGCAATCTTTTCATGTTTGTTTGGCTGCTACTGAGCAAGTAGCAGGCTACCTCGGACAGGGCTGTTCTCCTTGGACACAGCCATACCCTCCCAGGAAAGAGGACCGAGAAAGCATTAGCCACAAAGAACACAGTCGCTGTGCACCAGTTGCAGAACAGCCACATACTCTAGATTTATTTTAATTCAAAGGATGAAGGATACTCAGATGTTTAATATGGGAAAGGGAATGCCAGAGTAAGTCATAAGTATAAATGGGCAGAGGCAATGGGAACCAAACCTCAGTAAGGCTTTGGCTGGGACGCCAAGCTCTCATGCATGCTTAGAAGTAATTTTCAATAGTTCTATTTACTTGAAACTAGCTTTTCTTGCTAGGTTTTCAGCACCTCTGAACCCAAATAGGATTGGGATCCCACCTGAAAACAAACCTGGGGGAAATGCTTTGAAATGTCAGTGATCCTGAGGATGTGTTGAGAGGCCCTTGTTCCCGTTCCTAGTCCTGATCATGTACTACTGAGAAGACCTGGTAAGAAAAGTCCCTGTCGTCCTTTTTTTTTTTTAAAGTGTTCTAAACAAACACGACAGCTTAGCTCAGAGGGGCTAGCTGCTTTTTCTACATACCTGCTGAAGTTTGCAAGATGTCGTCCCACTCTGCTTACCTTCAAGGATGAGTCTGAAGCATCTGACAGAAGCAAAAATCTCAGGTAATTTGTTGAGATCAGTGGTATAAAATAAGAGTTAAATGGCTCAGAAGTAATACTATGAGCGTTTGCTTTGAGGCCAGAATCTGTCTCATCATTGCAAGTAATATCTGATGGCAAAAATCAGTTCTAGATTTTACCATTGTTACTAAGCTTAAAGTGGTCCTTGAAGACTGGAAATGGCTTTTCTTTTGGCCAAGAATCTGCCGTCTCAACCTTTTGTTTGGCTGTTTGAATTCCCAGTATTCCTTTTTCATAAGGTATCTAACACTCATCATGATTAAAGAGACAGTATTAACCACGCCACTACCCCCCCCCCTTTTTTTTTCCAGACTTGTCAGTAACTTGCAATAAACTGGTAGCAACTGGAAAAGGTTCTAGTATCCCAAGGGCACTCCCATTCCTTAGACCCTAGGAGGCCTCGGGCAGACTGTCGTAAAACGCCTGTCCCTCCGTTCTGTGAAGGACCCTGCCTGTCCTACAGCTTCTGTGCAGTCCTCTGCGGATGTGACCTACCTGCCCTCTAAGCCCACAGGCTAGCTGCAGAGTGCTTTTTGTCAACGGCTGTTCAGAGAAGGCTCTTCAACAAGGGCTGTGGCTTCCCAGATCTGTAGATGAGTATCCTAAAGCCAGATGGACTAGGAAGCCAGTCGGGTTGTTGTAGCCAGATTGATTTATTGGCACCCACTTGGTGTGTCCTTGGAGGCCCTGGATTCGTAGAGCTCTGCTGTCTTCCCAGCCCATGCTCCAATAACCAGCATGCTGGAAAAGGCACCACAACCATATTACTGCTAGTTCCCCGCCCGTGGGTACCCGTGAGGATGGAGGTCATCTGCACAGGTGGTATCTGGAAAGCCTCAGGTACAGGAGAGGTTTTGTTCATTGAGCCAAAGCCAGCCACAACAAGCCCTTCAATATTCTCATCAAGAAACATCTTTGCTTTTACTTGTTCTATCTTGGAGCAGTTTTAGGTTTGAGACCTCAACTAACTTTAAAGGATCACAAGTTTACCATGTGGTAGCAATCCCATTTTTCTGTTTGGTATCATTTGACTCCAGGTATTTTCTGTGACTCCAGGGAAACTGTATCAGTCTAAAAAAGACAATATATATCAGATTATTTCCCCCCCCCAGTGGAACGAAGTGTTGCAAATTACTGATGGCCACATTCACTCACTTGGGAAATACTGCTTTATGCTTTCCCTGTTATACCTTTCTAGGTATCTGCTGGGCGCTAGCTGCAGTGGCAGGTTAGGTGGATCTTGCCATGCTGTCATCTATGCTTTTATCAAACTTTTCTGTAAGTCAGAACAGCCAACAGAATACGACAGCTGATTCAGAGCTGGGGGGGCAGAATAATCCCTGCATGCAACCAGGAATCTGTCTTGGACAACAGCGAAAAAACTGGGGTGTTATGGTTAAGACTGTCTTCACTTGGGAGCAGCTTCTAAAATCTGCCTGTGCAATATTTACTGAAATTCAGCCCACAGGGAGGACACCCATCCAGAGCCGTACCTCCAGGGAGGCCCAGCTCAGGGTCAGGCAGAAACCTGGAGTCAGACTGTACGAGAAAGCACATGCAGAGTGCTTCATCAGAGCTCAGGAAAGGCTGCCTGGGCAAGCAGGAGTAAAAATTAAGTGAAATACCTGAAATCAAAAGTGAAAATACCTTTCTTAAAATCTTGAGGTTGTAATTTCCTGAGATTTCTACTTGTGGGGGTTTTTGTGTGTTTTTAAATACCAGTGCTCCAGTTGTATACTGTGACTGAAGTTCCTGCTACATCTGGTGGTAGCAGTTCTGAGTATCTTCTAAAGTTATACAAGTAGTGAATTACAGGGATGTAGGTTAGTTCAAGATCAATCCAAGTCATGTATTCCTTAGCAAAGATTTCTGGGAATATATCATCGTGCCAAACTGTCCCTCTTCGAATTTCCAGAAACAAAAGGAGAAAGTAAAACTAGTCAGCAAATTCTGCAGGGTTACCAAAGCACAAATATTTTCCACTGTAGCAGGAGTTATGAAGTCCTTCCTAGACAGAACATTCCTATCTTAAAGAAACAGTGCAAAAAGCAACCCAAAAGGACAGATTCCAAAATACTGTAGACTTTTCTAATAAAAAGCTATGACAAGTTCAGAAGAGACGCCCAGAGGAGATGATTTAACTCACTTTTATCAAACTGTGCGACATTGAAATAGCATTCCACTGTAAAGTTTTTGCCATTTCAGCAAGCTTTCTTACAAAAAGGTTATGTTCATTCTAAGATACAAAACTCAATCTACAGAGCAGCTATCAAGGTACAATCATCTCACAGATATAAACACTGATCAATAGCATAGCATCTAGCAGTTGGTGTATTTAAATATAAAACCCCACATCATTTTAAAGACATTTGCTTGCAAACAGTTCATTAACTATATGCACAAGGAAAGGTAGAAGTCTCCTTACACATTGTATAATCTCCATACAGTGGGTTTTTTTTAAAGGACTGAGTTGTATGTACACAGAAACGGTGTTCTTCAGTCTTTTGCGTACTGAAAGGGCAGCCATGAACACTCGCCCACCTTTAAAACAAATCAAGCCACAAGAACAAGATGAATCTGAGGCAAGAACCACATAGGTTGCCTAATTTGCAGAAGGCAGACTTCCACAGCAACCAATGTCACCGTTTCCCTTAAAATCTTCCAGTAGGTACTGTTCTACTGAGACCTCTACTCTCTATACAGGAGCTTGTTACAGAGAAAACATGAGTGTCTGTGTAAGTTAGGTGCAGCAAGAATGACTAAAACACCAAGTGCTCTTGGAACTGAAATTCTGAGCTGATATTTTGCTGTTAAGAGGAAATTGTTTTGATAACAGTCCATTTGACACTGCCTTATTGAACATGAAGTGCAAAACAGGCCTAGAAATAAAACCAGCTTTGAGGCTGAACAAATGAAACAGCCAAGGGGAGAAAAAAGAAAGACAGGGATTAAGGTTAAACTCATTCTTTCAATCCAATCTATGCCACGGACATAGAATTTAAATTAGAGAAACAAAATTCTATCAGAACCTTTGTACAATTTCTCTTTAACGAACCCTAGAAGAACAAAGCCTGCTTACGCTACTCTCGGTATTCCTGGAGACATGATTACACTGAGGGTCACATCTCTCTCCAGCAACGGAAAAAAGGCCAATAAAATCCTCTGGGTGTTTCAGCCCGAGCTGCAGTAACACCAGTATCGATCTAGCTTACGCACATAATCGCACTTGGTGTTGGCATTAAGTGTATTACTGAAAAAAATGAAACAATGACATCATTTTGCAATTTGCAGGAGATGATGAAGACCACACCTTCTGGAGAACATCAGCAGTGCACATCTGGATTTTACCCAAGACGTGCGCAGTGGTCCTCAGCTGTACAGGTACTCTGGCTTCAGCCACGAGGTGGGCAGCGATAGTACAGACACACGACTTTCATCTGCTGCGGGCAGCAACTATCAGGCCTGCTTGGCTGAAGAGGGAAGGATCATATAGCTTAGGTGATGCACTCTCATGACCTCAAGGTCTAAATCTTTGCCAGCTTAAAGCTAAGGGTAAAAGGAGATGCATCTTTCCAAGGCAGTATGTCCCAAGAGCTTGCTGTTTTGCCTAACAGTGAGAAAATAAGCCCTGAAAACAGAAAAGGCAAGAGGCTCAGTAAGAGCTGACATTTATTCAATGCTAAGACCTGAAGATTTACAGATACTGAACAGTAACCCTTTTCTCACCTAGAGAGACAGAAATGCATACCCACTGCTCCACAAGAAACAGCCCCTGCCCACCTCAGTACTTTTTCAGGCTGTATGGCAGACCTAGAACCGATTTGGCACCTGGAAACGGCGGGGAACTCCACACAGCAGAGCTTGTGCGCTTGAAGTAGCGCGGTTTGCTTTTGTAAAAGATGTCCTCCAGCTTGGGGCTTGCGATCACCCCAAAGATTGCGTCAATATTGGGAGGGTTGTAGTACTGGCGGATTACAGCTTGGCTAAGCTGATTCCCTGGAGAAACAAAAGGTTAAATTTTCGTTAATTTTTTTAATCGAAATTGCTGTGTAGGCTGTTTGTATGCAACGTGTCCCTGCTCTCCTCATCTCTAATCACACCGAGATCTCAAATGGGAGAAATCCTGCAGTATTTGATGTTTTAAAGCACCCTGTTTAAGCCTAAAGCTTCAGCATAGATCACTTGGAGGGCGAATATTGCGTGTGCTGCATTCTGTCCAGGAACTAGAATAAGTTTGCAAGAGGCAAGGTTTCTCAGCTTTTGTTCCTGCAGATACTATTAGTTTCCCTGCAACTTCTTAGCTCCGCTGGGGTAGACGGAATATGAAATTATGGAACTGACTGTTTCAGAACCAGAACAGCCGCCAGTCTGGAGCCTAGCCCGTGACATCTGGCATTACTTTGCTTTTCAAAGATAAATCGATGTCAAGCGGGCTCAAGGCCAGAGCACTAGTTCATAATTACTCCATTCACACTGGCAAAATGACACTAGCAGCTCTGTTAAGGCAGTTTAAGAGTATTGTTCCCCAATATTGTCCCATGAAGCTCCCCAAGTGATAGAGAAGCCCTTGACTCAGCACTCCAGCCACACTGCTAGAGGTTAGTACTTTTAACTGCCGTGTGCAGGTAGGAGGAACTGGGCAAAATCTTACACCAGGTCTTATTATCCGTTGGAGCAAAGCTGCAGTGGAGTTTTCTGGGGGCTCTCAGGACAGATTTCAACCTGCAAACACATACCAGTGGCCCAGGCAGGGACGGGCTTGCGAGGCTGGCTTTCGTCATCAGTAGAGTCATCACTGTTCAGATCCAGCCCATAGTTGTTTGGATTTATCGTGGGGGCCTTTGGCTCTTTCTGGGCCTGAGGAGTCATCTGGTATGAATTGCAAGCAGGTGAATTCTAGAAGACAAATATATTCCACAGGCGTTAGATGCAATAGCACGGCTACGCTTCCGAGTTGCAGCGAGATGCTTGTAGACCAGAATACCGCAACATTCCACCTCTTGCTTTACTGCATAATTGCAAAACCTGAAGTTTGGCAATTCTACAGTTTTGACCCAAGAACTTGACCCAAGTTCTAAAGTTTTGACCCAATTACAACTTTGCATTGCCTTCTCCTCTTTAATTAGGCTGCCCAATTGGCTATGTAGGGCATGAACAAGCCAGCGATACATGCATCTAATATAGATACAGCAGTTCCGTTCAATTCAAGCAAGGTTTAAATGGAGTTGTTACATCCTCACAGCTGGAGACAAGTAATGTGTTTTAAATACTCTGCAACCAAACTTCTGGGCTTGTTTAATAATATTAAACTGAATATTACCTTGTAGGTAATACAGGACAAACTGTACTGTAATTTTGATGGGACCAGCATGACTGAGGGAAATGCAAGTGATGAAGAAAAACTTAAAACTCCAAATTTCACCAGCCATGAAACATAAGTCAGTCCTTAACTAGAGGGACAGTTTTTCTTCCCCGTAAGAGGCTGCCTTCATGGCTTTGTGTCCATTAACATTAACTCATATTTCACTGGTTTTGCACTCAAAGACTAAAATATATAGCTTTGGAAGGAGATAAAGATCCGTATATTCGTCTTCAATGTTCAAGACATGTACCTCACCTCCAGGATCTTGTCAAGTTCCATCGGTAGTGAGGCCCAAATGCAACACTATTCCACAGACTCTGCTGCCATCCTGTGGCTGTTTCCAACTTTGAACTTAAAGAACACTATTTCAGCGTCGCTGCTGCCTGTGAGGTTCATCCAGTATTTAAAGAGCTTCAAAGGCAAGGCAACTTTAACAGCCACTGCCTTATCCTGACAACTAGAAAACGCTGACAAATACTTGCCACTTCCCTTCCCTCCTTTTCACGCCCCAAAAGTCAATTAAATACTCGAGGCCACCGGGAGTCAACCTCAGGTAACCAGGAAAAATGTTCACAGAATCCCTTCATTATTGAAAGGGAATAAAAAAAAGCAGAGGGTAAAACTGCCCATTGTAACAGCACGTCAGTGCTGGAATCAAAGTTCTCTGATGTCATCTCTTAAAGAAATTTCACCAGAGAGAGCAGAATTACCTCTTTGTTTTCTAGGTGCTGTGTTTGGGCTATATCTTTAGCCTTTTGTTCCTCTGGCAGTTTCTTCTGTTCTTGCTCCTGCCTCTTCATCTCTGCTAGCCTCTGCTCCTCCTGCTGGCAAGCCGACATCACAAATGAATTAATCTTACGAACTAAGCTACACGGCTAATCCAGGGATCCATTTTTTTGATATGCAAAAAAGATATCTAAGCATCTAATTGCAAGTCTTTGTTACCTGCGATGCTAAGGAGCACTTTGAACACAGTGCAGACAGTGAACAAATGCAATGCAACAGTTTGAGCTTTCCTCACGAAGTGGCACAAACAAACTGACCTTCCCCTTTAAGAGCATTAGTTGCCTTCCTCTGATAATGCAATGACCTCATGCTTTGAAAAACTTGCTACTGACTTTATCTTTAGGATATAAACATCAGAAACCAGCTGACCATCTGCAGATGGAAAAGTCTGTGCTACTGATCTTAGCCTCTTTTTAGACTAATAAACAGTCTTTTTAGAGGCCAAGTCACCCCATTGTACAGTAACCGTCCCAAACAGGTCAAAAGAATCTCACCCTGTGAATGCTTAGCTTTTCCTACTGGATCCAAAGGAAACCAAGAGGCTGCTAGCTCAAACAGTAGTCACCTAAAATCACGTGAAATAAACTCCACCCGGTCTTAACAGCAGGAGAAGTTGCACAGAGGTCTACCACCAGCTGCCTGTCAACTTCACGAAGCTAACTGACAGGGTGAGGAGCTTGGTGGGCACGCAGCGATCCCCACCAAGGAATTCAGCTCCCTGAAGGTAGCTGGACAACTGCTGTCAGCCTGCTAATACCACAGCTCTGCTAAGCGGAGTGACAATGATTTCAGGCAAACGTTGGACAATTTCCAACCAACTATTCCAATCTTCTGTTCTTTCTCACACATCATCTTGGAAGTGCAAGTTGTCCCAGATCTTATATAAACCAAAAAGCAACAGTCCAAATAGCAAAGGATTTCTACCAATTCCCAGCAATTACTGTGTGAAAATCCTTCAGAAGGGACACTCCAAAAGCTACCTGAACAACACCTGTGGGCTTTATCTCTGCTCTGGCAAAAAGGCATGCTGCGTGCTGCGTGTTAAGCAAAAACCTGAGCCTATCCAGCTGCAGTTGCTTTATTCAAGTAGCATGGACTGCCAAGGCATCAAAAGTTCCCTGTGCAACACCACAAGCAAAAACGCCTGCTTAGTTAAGCTATGCTGGCATGACCGTTGCAGAAAATAACCTGACAAAGTCTACAGTCTGTACTCGTGGTTCTGCTGAAGGTGGCCCAAATGTAAAATTGAGGTGTTGCTTCTGAAAGGTCTGGGATTAATTACTCTTTGATATCAAGAGAGGTGCAGATACACCTGGGCACAGAAAGGGGGAGAAGCTGAAAACCTCACTTCAATTCAACGTGCGCATTTTCTGTCCTTTCTTCTTGCACTGCTGCCATCTAAAAAGAGCAAGCATACCTTCTGAAACAGACAGAGAACAGCATCGTTGGTTGGCTCAAGTTCAGAAGTGCAACAACTCACTCATCGGGGTTCTTAATAGCTTCACAGCTCAGCTGCTCCTAACAGTGGCGCCTACTGAAGTCAGATCCATGTGGCTCTACCTGTCTACAAAAAGAGAGTACTTACTTCTTTCTTCTCCCTCTCCTTGTGGAGCTGTTCTTTAGCAGCCAACACTTCCTTCTGCAGGCGAGCAGCCTTCTCCTGCTGTTCACGTAGCCTGAGAACCAAAGCAACAGACCATTACTCTCAGAACTACACAGGGGTACCCTCCCATCGAGGGCCTGCTGCAAACCCCTCTTTTTCTCACAGCTTTTCAAGGCACTCCCCGCCATACTTCCTACATTACTGAGCCCAGGATTTCTTCTCGGCTGCTCGGTACCCATGATGGCCCAGAGTTGCGCTGACAGCACAAAGTAGCTCTTCGCTGCTTGGGCCTTCCACTAGTGCCCTCTGTTCCTGCTTCTTTGCCAAGTCCCAGCACAGAACTTAGTACATAAATGGATATTGTCTTACTTTTCTGCCTGCATCCTCTCCTGTTCCTTCTTCCTCTCCAGCGCTCTCTCTGCCGCCAGCTGTTTCTCTCTCTCCTGTTCTGCCTGTCTCTGCTCAGCAACCTTCCTGGCACGTTCCTGCTCCTCTTCCTTCCTCTTCTGCGTTAGCTCTTTGTGCCGACGTTCCTCCTCCTCCTGCTAAGCCCAACAAGGCAATTACTCACCTTACATTGTGCAGGAACAGGCTCCAGAATAATGAAGCAGGAACACGTTACTTGACCCAAGTCTCTAGCACCTATCACTACACAGCAGGGAAACAACCCAGGGCTAAAGTCCCAGGGCTTTCAAGGTAGGTGCATCATCTCTCCAGCTATTTCAGTGCTGGCCTTTCCCGGCCCGCAATGCGCCCCAAAGGGCCTAACGGCCACCATGCTCTGGATCTCCGAGAGACAGGTTTAACTGAGAGATTTTAATATTTGCCGATCCACAAATTAAGGTCTTCAGTAAGAATCTGTCCAGAACTGCAGAAGAAATGTGGGTCACAACCATCACTAACAGCTTACCGCGTATTGCAAGAGGAAGCAGGAAACACAACACTGCAGAGAGCTTTAAGGACAAAGCCTCTCTGCTACACTAATTTTCACCCAGTTGGTTCGTGTTAGTACTCCCGCTGGATTCCTTGCTTACAAAGACTGTGGCAGGTTGCGGCCATTCTAACTGCATGCCATTCTAATGATAGGATGGGCTCCAGCACAGACCTGCTGCAGTGCTTTTTGTTTTCTGGCTTCTTCTTCATGCCTGCGCCGGGCCTCTGCTTCTTCCATTTTCTTGGCAGCTGCTTTCTTTTTGATCTTCTCTTCTGCCAACCTTTCCTCCCGCACCTACGACACACACAGAGCTAGCTGAATACTTAAGACTCAGATGGGACAGTTCTCTGTGCATGTGAAATATCACAGCAGTAAGTCGCAAAGACGCAGAGCTCCCACCCTCTCACGGGGCAAAAGCTTCCTTTTTTGCCACCAGGAGCCAATGGGACCTGTGCTTCATTTTAAAAAGGTAATATTGCGGGAAATTACCTTCTTTTACATCTCCACGGGAAGAGCTGATCCTATTCTGGTATGTATACATCTAATACCACAAAAGCCATCAGAATATATTCTCAGAAGCATGAAATAAGAAAAGCAGATGGAGATAAAGCAGACAAATGACTGCTATGGTCACGTGCAAATTGCCTGAAAGTCTCGGATACAAGAAAGGGTCTGGAGGAAGTATGTTTATTTTCACCTCGTCATCTATTAGTCAGATGGGAGAACAACTTCAAGAGGATAAAGCCTCAGGGCCATTAGACTGGCTTTATCTACTTGAAGTTCTTCTCCCATCTGACTAACAAAGCCTTAATAAAGCCCATTTAGATCCGTAATGCTGGAAAATAAGGGTTTTCATCTGCCATTTGCTGTAACCAAGAGAAAGGCAGTCAATCAGAATCACCAAGCCTCTGGAAAGTTCTTTATGCAGCTGTACTCCATTTTCTCTAGATTTCAAGCAGCCTCAGTTCCTCTCTTTCTGGAAGGCACACTTGCGTGGCATCATCCACCTCAACAGATTATTTATTCTCCCTATA
Organism: Calonectris borealis; assembly: GCF_964195595.1. NCBI lineage: Eukaryota > Metazoa > Chordata > Aves > Procellariiformes > Procellariidae > Calonectris > Calonectris borealis. The sequence continues at coordinate 21,617,518 of NC_134325.1, forward strand.
GGTATATTGGGCCTTACCTTCTCAGTCTTCTCATCAAACAGAGCTATCTTCTGCTCAATGCGCCTTTTCCTCTCTTCCTCTATTTGCTCTGCCCGTTCCCGAGCTTGCAGCACTTTGCGCAGGCGCTCCTCACGCTTCCTGTAGGACACAGGGCAACTTTATCATTCTAGTCCAGCTAGATGAGTTCCTTACAACTCAAATACAAGGCCAAGAGACAGCTCTGGGGCAGCATGAAATTCAGTGAACCAAATACACCGTTCATTCAAACATTAGCAATATTTTAAGCTCTATTTCAGACAAAGCACTTAAGACGAAAAGCTGAAGAAGCAGTCAGCTAGGATAGTTAACTATTTATTAGCATTCTAGATAGATACTCTGGGAACAAATACTGTCTTTGCGGTGTGAGAGCAAGCCGACAAGAATTCTTGCTGCGTGTATGGACTCTGCAAGATAAAAGACCTAGATAGAGGGACCTACAGGCGCAGAGAGAGCAGTCCAGACAAGGCAGAAAGCATATACTCACAGCTTTGCCTCTTCTAGTCGTCGTCTCTTTTCTTCCTCCAGTTTTTGTTTTCTCAGCTGCTCAGCTTCTTGCTTCTTCCTCAGAGTCTCTAGCTTCTGTCTCTCCTTTTCCTGAGGTGGATTGAAATGTGATTATACCCACCTCCCAGGGCTTCTTTCTACCTCAACTTGCTCTGGTCAAGTAAGGGCCCAGAGATAACACCAAGGAATGGTAACGACCCTGGAACAGAGCTCAGGTAGCCTGTGATGTGGTCATGGATGTCTGGGAACAGATGCGATGGAAAAAAAGGCAGTGGTGTTAATCTTAGAGACCAAGAGAGGAATCTGGGAAGTTGAAACAGAAGCATCAGCTCCTGAAGTCCAGGCAGCTTCCGCAGAGATTGCAGACAGACAGCACTGTGATTTTTGTTGGTAAAAAGAACAAAAAAAGCAGGGCTAATGCCTGGCAATGATACTAACTTCCTGCCGCGAGTGTAGGGGACAGGTGGTGCTCTAGGAAACACCTTGCTTGCTTCAACTCAGAGCTCCCACTGGCGGCTTTGCTTCCCACAAAGCTTTATCTCATGGTAAACCACCACCATTTAGACAGAGTGCTTACAGCTTGTTTCAAGCACACAGTCAGCCCCAGATGTGATCTAGAGAGAAATGCAGGGCATTTTTCTCATTTTTCTAAACAGTCCAGCTAACTCAGCCTAAGTGTACTGCCAATTAGAAGAGCACGGTCCAGCCATCACTACAGTCACAGCAAACAGATCAAGATAAACTAATTTAATGCCAGATTTGATACTGCAGATGCCTAACTATGACAGGCCTGGTCTTAGCACAAACCCATCGATAAGCACAGTGAAATATTCAAGTGATTACCTTATGCTGGGCTCCATGTTGTAAATGATTGGTGTTATTAGTATCCAAACTGGCTAATTTAAAACTAACAATGATATCTTGTTGCTCTGGTGCTATTTAGTTATGTTTAGCCCCCACCTGGAAAAAGTCCTGAGGGGAAGTTGCCCGCACTGGAATGAAACCTAAAATATAGCATTCAATGAACTGACAGCAACAAAGCATGCACTAAGACGACTCTTTTCTCATCATATTAGCTCCTTTGCCAATACAGACACCAACGTCAGCAGGAACACCAGCAAGACTGAAGCTTGAACCCTTCGCTACTTCCTAATGATAGGCTTCTCCTATCTGCTGGAGTACAGCAAGACTGTCTAAGCCGTACAACCGTGACAGCTTTAAGCAATACAGAGAAGTTCTGATGTTAGGTTGCCAGATATAAGCTAGATGCAGGAAAACCAGTTTCTGCAGTATACCCTCCCCTCCCTCCCCACTCTCCTGCCAGTGAAAACAAGCCCTAAAATCACCTTATTTTTCAGGCAAGTTGTTGGGTATTAGAAGTATGAGCAATCTATGCTCGGCATGCCAGCTTCTAGCATGTCCCTAGGTGCATCCATGAAGCTACACCCTCGTACTTGCCTGACGCTGTCAGAGCACTATTCTGGAATAGGAACTACAGCACACTGATTGAAACCTGCTTTTCCTTGAACACTGACTTCTCTTCCGAGTTAAATGCCAAATCTAAATGCAGATCAGGTGAGAGCGAGGGCTGCCCATCAGTGATGCAGGTAGTATTCCTACTGCAAGTCCAGCCCATGTAAGTAAATGATCATGATTTATGACCAAACTCTCCTGTGTAAGCAGAACACAGGGAAAACAAACTCCCTTTGGAAATCTAGAACCAGATCTTCTCAATCCCAGCCACCCAAACAACTACTCTGTTTGGGGTGCAGGAGCTTCCCCTGTGATGCTGTAAACTTCACTGTGGCATCGCATAGGTAGAGGCACCTGCCTGCAAACAGCAGCGTGCTGTTTGTCTTTGCTGGTTGCAGCAATTACACTACATTGATATTGATGCCTGTTGGATTTGGACACTGGCATACTTGTCTCACTGGCCCAGCAGTCTCCTATTTAGGACAGCCTCATGTTTCTTCCTGCTTCAAAGGTCTGAAAAACCTCAGAACACCAGAAGTTTGGATTTAAGAGGCATTTGCTCAGATCTCACTCATTAGAAAAGTCCTAGAAAGGAGACTTTGGATGTGCAGACTTCAGTTATATTTACACCTCAACTGCAGTATTCAAAATCCCCTTGACTTTCGTTTCCCAGTTTTCCTTCCCAACTGTTACTTGCTAATACCACAGGGCAATGCTACAGTAATAAAGCTTAGAGTCCAAAGTAGAGCTCTTTAGGAAGTTGACTAATCACAATTTTATTTAGTTTATATAAGTGTAAACAGACAGCTTAAAGTTACTACTTAGTCTAATATGGGTTGAAAAGTTTCTTTCGCATCTGTGCTTTAACTTAGACACTCATCAGACCATCATGTACTAGCTTACAACAGTCTCGTCTTACCTTGGGATCAGATTGGAGAGGAGTGTTGTACCTGATAAAAGGTTTTATTACTCCGTTTCTCCCCACAGAGCTTGGCGTCATGAGGAGCTGGTTCTTCTGCACAGCGTGCAAAAATGTTTTGAAAGGACGTACAACCTGTGAGAGGAATGCCAAAAACAATCCTCAGGAGTGTGAGTAAGAAACAAGTCTTGGTGAAGTACATCAGGGTTACAAGGATCTTACTTTGCTGGCTGGAAAGGTAGGGGATGGGGTCTTTCTTCTTGGAGGAGAAAGCCCTCCATCTTCTGCTTGCTGATTGTCATAGCGTTCATCCACAGCTCTTTTGTAACTTGGCTTTCTCCTGTGAGAAAAACGTAGTCCATCATACATGGCAAATCCTCCTGATGGTCTCAAAGTCAGGTTTAAAAAAAGGTCATAAAAAAATCCTAGCTTAAAAGATATTTCATTGTGTATACACAAGTAGATATCCAATAAAAAATTTCTAATGTGATAGAAGATACAAATCAAATCCTCTTTTCATAGAAGCAGAGAAAACTTACTGCAAAAGTTTCATAGTCACAAAACACCGAAGCCATTTAACAATGTTTCGGTGGTGAACCTGCTTTGAACCGGACTGCAGATCTTCAGAGGCACCTTCCAACAGGAATGATTCTACAAACATACCTGGCACTCTGGGGTGGTTCCGGGGTCTCCCCGTTCTTACTTAAGTTGTTTTCTGACAGAAAACACAGTTACACGGTTAGTTCTAGCAGAAGAAAAATCCCTTCCAACACAGCTTTGAAAGCAGACAACAGATCTAGCAGCTTACTAAATAGCAAGAAAAGCTGCCATGAAGTATGCACAGCAGGACCTTTCTTGCTTTCAGCAAGCAATCACACAGCACCGTTCAAACCTAGAAATACAAAATAAGGCAACACTGTCTGAAGTAACCTGTGGTATGCAGTTTGCACTAATGCAATGCTATTCTGTTCTGCACAGATACAGAGCAACTGCTCGCTTCAGAAATGGGGTTCAGCTAGGCCTGCCGTAACCTGGAGAACATGCATCCCTCCATCTTCATTTCCATGCGCTTCCCAGGATGGAAAATAACGCCAGCACGGAATTTCCTCACTGCTAACCTCTTGAAACAAATCCTCGCTTGTCAAAGATTAGACTAGTCTTTCAAACTGGGCTCTCAAATCAACTAGCCAATCTTTCAAACTTCCCAGTCAGCCTCCCAACAAAGTGAAGACTTTTTAAAAATTCTGCCACAAAAATCCTCTGGAAGCTACCGTTGTTGCTCGTCTCCTGCGGCTGTTCGTTTCTGCTGACAGTTCGAGAGCGAAGTGACATTCGTGGATTCTGTAGGAAAAGCAAATGGGTTTCAGCACAATTCTCACACAGAAACAGCCAATTACTGTTTCAAATCGTGATGTCATTCTGACACGGACACAGTCTGCAATATTACCAGAGAATGCAAAACCGCACCACTGTACTATTATAAAGTATTGGTGCCAGTATCCAGAGTGAAGTCCTAACCTCCAGCTGTGAAAAATACCTCGGGATACCATCTTGGTAAATTCCTTGATGTCATGTCATCACTAGAAGCATAGCCGTTAACAGAACACAAGTACCTGCAATGAGGGATTGACTGCTGAAACTGAATAAACTCATAAACTATTAAGGACAAAAGCATTTCAAGCTGGAAATCTGTTTATGCTTGCTGGACTGGCAAAGAGTCAGGCAGCGCTCATTTTACTTAGCAGCGATGAATGGAAAAACAAGGAGACAGCAAAGACAAACAGCTCATTTCCTTGATTTACCTGTTTCTATTATCAGTGTGGTATGCAATGCTATTTGCCGCCTTTGCACTTACACTGATACAAAATTCTGTTGTGATAATGCTTTTATATGCCTGTGAGAGAGCAGGCAATGGCTTTTGAAATCTGCACTCTGCTAGCAATACAAGCATTAACTCCACTCCCCAAACCCGCGTTGGCCGGCGTGTAGGCTGGCAGACACAAAGGAGTTGGGAAGGGAGGAAAAAAGAAGTACGGAAACTTTATCCGCCCCAAATACTTCCGTAGAGTCTTATCATAAGGCTAGGTATAGGAAGCATCTTGTAGCACAACAGAAGGACTTAGATCTAACTAATTCAAGATCAGGCCTGAAAAGAATCTGACCTTTAAGTAACAGCATGCATACAGGTACTGTCTTTATATGTTCCTACAGACAAATATATTTTCTGGTTTGAGAAGGTTGCTGAGTCACCGCATTTTCACGCTGCTTACAGCTCCCAAAGGAAGTCTCTGGCAGAAACCAAACCACGTTTTGCTTGCCGAAAAAACTGCTGATAGATAGATAGATAGGGTAAGGTAACCTGGTGACATAGGCTAAGAATGGGACAGGCTACAAGGTCCCACTGCCAACAGCAGTGGTATAGAAATAAAAGATGAGGATCAAGAATAGATCAAATACACTACATGGACTAGACTGTATTTATAAATTCATCAGGGTACAGAAACAAAAGATACGAGTCCTCTATTCACAGATCTGCAGAGCAGTCTGTTCGTTTTTCTCTTCTCCCCATTTTCCCTTTAAGCTTTTCTTCAATTGCAATTCAGGCAAGCTGGAAGTCCAGAGGCACTAGAAAAACTGAGTTTATTTCAACTTCTGCAGATCTACTGACAAGCACAGCCATAAAAGCATGCATAAGCCTGTCCTTGCTTACAGAAGCGCTTAAGGCCACACAGCTCCACTCCAATAATCCAGTCTTTGCTTATTGAAAATTATTCTGGACAAAACACTGACATAATCCTGGGATTTCTTCCTCAGGAGGGCAGCGAGAATTGTGGAGGGATATGTTTTGACCTGAATGATATTTACAAATTTCTGTGGTTGTCTTAAGACAAACTGACAAGCTTTGAATAATCTGCAGGACTACCAAAAAGGTCAAAAGAAGCTTTAAAAATACAGAAATAGTAATAGTGTACAAGCTCTGTCCAACTGAAAAAAACTTCCCTGAATTATAAGAACGTTATTTACCTCTATAGATTCAGGATTGAATTCTCATACAACTGATCTCTAGCAAGAGGCTAAGAAACAAGAGCCAGAAAGCAGGACTCGACTCTGAATGCCAGCGATACCAAGGTCGGTATTCAGCGCCGGTGTGCGTCAACCCATCATTTACGTTTAAATATATTTATGCAAAGTGACAGAGAGAATGCTATTTCCTAGTCAAAGCTAACCTTGGCTTTGAAAGCATCTGAGATTGTAACACCATACTGACAGAATACCTCTGCTTGCATCCAGAATAAGCCTTGGATCACATGCGCTCATTTTCCAAATAAAATGTACTGGGCTTTGTTTTGCTTTTGTTTTAAGCAAAATTGTGCTTAAAACAGACTTGGCGAACTCAGACTTTCTCTAGTCTGTGTATCGGAGCCAGGGAGGGTATGGATAGGCTCATGAACGTACGCGAGCTGTGTGCTCTACGCGTTCTTTATTCAAGCACTATGCAGCAGGTTGACTGAGTCCAACGATCTGTGGCCAGAGCTCCCTCCTTCCCCAACAACAAATGAGAGGTGTATTCAACACACGTTGCTCACAAGTCCATATGAACAGAAATGCTTTTAATCTCTGCTCAAATCTTACCAACTTGGAGGGGGTACAAGGTCCAGGAGGAGGCCTAGAGGAAGAAAAAACAAAAAAGAAAAAAGGCAGCCATGTTTAATAACATCAAGGAAACTGGAAGCCACTCGTTACCTGCAAGCTGTGCATTTTATACTAAGAATGTCACCGTAAAAAAATCCTCTAAGCAGGATATTAAGGATAAAGAAATATCTTAACGCGGTCTCACCCAGTTCTGAGAACTGTTTCTTCATCCTCTGGCACCTCTCCAGAGCTGGAGACTGCAGGAAAAGAAAAAAATGCTAGAGCTGTAACATCCAGGTGCAGGCCAAGACTCTTTGTAGGAGCGAAGTTCACTCAAGACTGCTGTAGAGGCATTTGCTCTGCCTCCTGGGTTACTGCCTGCGATTCAAACGCATGCTGCTACAAGTAACGGCAGCTGAATACACCTAAGTAGCACTAGAGAAAATGCTGCCTGCAATTTTAATATAAGAGAACAGATGTTTTCAATTATAGATGAGTTCAAAGTGATATTCAATGAACTTGCATTAAGAGTGACTAGGTTTGGGCTTAGACTCATATTGCAGGGCCATCTCCAGATATTAGCAGTAGTTAAAACCAGCATTATTTACAGTCGGAGTGCTGCTTCCTGCTAAGCATTCCAGCTGGCTCAACGGTAGCTCGCTTTTAAGTACCAGCACAGCCGGAAACTGCTGTTAATAATTAAGGCGGCAATGCAGCTTCAGCCTGAGTGGAACACACAAGGGCAGACTTCGCATAGTCAGGGTGTGTGAGCATGCAGTCTGCTCCCATACTTCCACTGCAGACGTTATCGAAGGAAGCACAAACACACGTGCCGTACACATATTCAGCGCAAGATCTGATGCATCAGAGACACAGCAGACACACTCTGCAGTCGATTAAGGTGCTTTGGGCTTTCAGGCATTAACAAGCTCAACTGGATCTGCCCAAAACATCTCAGTTCCTCTCCTTACACCCGGAAATATTGGCAAGGCAGAAGAACAATCACGTCAAGTAGTGCAGAGGGAAGAAATAAAGCCTCCCTTAAACCTCCCAGGTAATCCAGATCCGGACAATACAGACTGGTCATTTAAACTGGGTCAATAAAGCTACTTCAGTGCCTCTTCAAAATTACAGATGAGAAGACTTCCCTACAGTTTCATTTTTTACCGAGGGAGCCCCCAACACTGTGCTTAGAAGAACTCCACGCTACCCTGTACTGGGGACTGCAATGCTCTGGCTCTGCAAAAACATTCAATCAGAACAGTTAAATTGGTATGGAAAAAAACCGCTACAGTGCTTCTCCAGACACATCCTTCTACAGCAAAAACGGGGTAACTCTTCAAGAAAAGTCAATTTTATACAGCACAAATCCCACATAGCTAGAACACTGCAGATGAACACATTACAGTAACGTTACTTCAGCTGTATTATTAGTTCTCCCTTCAAAAAAAGAAATATGCCATGCAAAAGAACCAATCTCTCCTCAACATCAAATTGCGTGGAGGAGGTTCTCTTACATCACCTGCATTTCAGGAGCCATTTACTAGTCCACCACTTACGAGCCACTTCTTTCCCTCAGCTTGAAAAAAGAGGTTATATCCATCACTTTGTTCTCCTGCACTAAATCCAATGCTTGCGTTCCAATAGCACGGAAGAACATTTAGATCAGTTTGTCCTTCTAAGACCTGCCTCTATTGCAAACTGTAAAAGTCTGGAAGACTTTTAATAAATTTACAAAGGTCAGCCTCAAAATCCCCTTCTCAAAAAAGAAGCTCTAGAACTAGCAGCCAGATTCTGTTTAAAGAGCGGTGAATTTGTGGGAGCTACTTCATTTCCCAGAAAACAGGCAGGCCTTCGTGAGAGTCCATAACCCTCTTCAGCAGCCACCAGCAGCAGCAAAGCCCGTTCGCCAGCTGCCTCTAACTTTGCAAGCTGCCACCACAGAAACTCAGAAGACATTAAGGCTGTTCTCCCAGTTGATTCATAAGGCTGAACTCATAGGCCACGAACTAGCACAGTTACCTGGGTTTCTCTATTCACACAGGTCTCTAGAAAGCCGGTTAGAACATCCATGCTAAATTGCAGCTTCTCTAGCCTAGGAGGATCAGCTGCTGCACCCAAACTGAAGAACTAGCCCCATAACGTTCTTCTCCTTCAGCAGCGAAAAGCGGTAGATCAACAAAAAGAGCAGGAATGCTGCCAAGCAAACTCATCTCGTGACATTCAAACTTACCATCCATGCAACTGGAGGACACAGATGACTTGCGAGCTGCCTTCCTCTTGACCATCGTCCTGGTGATAGATTTCCGGATCATACTTTGCCTTTTGCTGGCTAGTGAGTATTTCTCTGCCAAAGAGGTTCTGCGAGTCATGGAAGTTTTACCCATCAGACTTCTGCGCACCGAGCGACGGCTCAGCCTAGAGCCTGTCGGAGTCTCTGGGCTATCCCTTACGCACTGGGAAGGCTCCTTATCAGACCCCTCTTGTACCTGAGCAGAGTCATCTACCTCCTCCAGCCCAGGCTCTTCACTTACAATGAAGGTAGTATTAGCTGCCTTGGCTGTCTCCAGCTTAGATACAGCCTCGCTTTCTCCTGCACCGTTTGCCTCGGGGGTACGAGGGACCATCAGCTCAGAGGCTGCAGGCACAGGCAGCAATTTGGCAACCCTGCTTTCCTTGGGAGAACCATCATCTGAGCTCAGGAGGATGGTCGTGGAGAACTTCTCTGCTGGTTTAGATGCACTCTTCTGGAGGTGTATCTCAGTGCTAACGACATCAGCTTCTACTAAGGGAACCTTCCCTTCTACTTGCTGGACAGGAGGGGTCTCAGGAAGGACCTCTGAGCTTTTAGCAGATGTTGCAGCCTGGGACCTTGTCACACGTTGAGGTGGAGAGACTTCTTTGGCCTCAGCCCTGATTAGTTCCAGGTTCTCTTTATTTCGGAGTCGTTGAGAATATCGCGTGGAGGGTACCAGTTTGAGGCTGCTATTCCTCCTTCTAGATAATCTGACAATAGAAACAGTGCGTTAGGCTGGAACTGGATTCAGCAATAGACCAAAGCCCTTCTATGCATAAACGAGAACGCGCAGAGAAACAAAGCTAAAACGTCTGGGACGAGCCCCTCTAAGAGCTCAGTGTACACAGAGCTGCAGAAAGGGGCTAACGCAGAAAGTAACTGACGTACGTAACCGCTTTAGCGTGGGAGAAAGAACGAGAGAAGGAAGAAACGCGGAGATACAAGATGGAACCGAGTGACAAAAAGCAGTGCTTTTCATGAGATCCGCGGTGTCACAACGTTTTTAGGCCACTAGGCTGAGAGCGCTCCGGAGCACGGCGCCTAACCGGACCTTTAACGTGAGGACGAAGGAGGGAACGCCGCGGGACTCGCCGTGGGGAGGAGACTACCTTCGTGCGGCCCTTTGCAGTGCATTTCTTCGGCTTCCCACGAGCTCCTGGCCCTCCCCAGCCTCCGAGGGAAGCCTACCTCACCTTCAGCCCACCCGTCCGCTCCCAGGCGGCACTCCCCGGCTTCCAGCTCCCCCGGCGTCCAGCCCCTCCTCACGGGAGGGCCCCGGCGGGCCTACCTCTTCCTGCCCAGCTCCTGGTTCTCCTGCAGGGCGGAAAGGCGCTTCCTCCGCTGCCGCTTCTTCTGCGACGGCGTCTTGGGCATCAGCTCCGGCTCGTCGCTGTGGTGGCTGCGAGGGGAAGGGGAGAGGCGGGACCTCAGCGCGGGCAGCGCCGGTAACGGCCCAGTGCGGGCAGGGGGGTCGGTACCTGCTGAACATCCTGGCCGCCTCCTCGCGGATCTCTTCCAGCCACACCAGGTCGGTGTCGTCCACCTGCCGCAGGAACTCCGCCAGCCGCCGCTTGCATACCGTCGGCAGCTGCGCCGGGCCCGCCGCCGCCGCCGCCGCCATCATCGCCGCCTCAGCCGCCCCTGCCCCAACCGCCCGCGCGCGCCCCCGGCCCAGCCGCTCCGCCCGCCGCCCGCCTGGAATTGAAACCTAGCGCCCGCCTTCCGCCCCAGCGGCGTCAGCGCCGCGCCAGCCTATCGCCGCCGGCCCGCCCACCAGCTCGCCCTCCCCATTGGCTGCGAGGCCACACGGGAGCGCTCAAAATCTGCTCCGCTCTGCTCGCCAGTCTCTGTGGCCGTGGGGGACTCGGGTTGGAAGGCGGGGCTTGAAGAGGCAGGCAAATAGGCTGCGGGGCTTTAACGGCGAGGGAGTGATGGACGTGGGCAATGGCCCATAACTGGGCCCATCAGTGGCCCAATAAAACGCCCCGCCTCGGGAGGCACGCGCTGTGATTGGCGGAGGCTGGGATAATCTTGAGGCGGGAGGGGGAAGCTGTGTTCGTGGAGGCGAGGCGAGGGCTCTGCCTGAGCGCCGTCCCGGTGGGGTGGTGGTGAAGCAGGTCTAGGCCGCGGGGGCCGGCCCTGCCTCAGGGGGAGGCAGGTGGAGGGGCCTGGGGATCCTGCGGGGCCTCAACCTTGGGCTTGTGCCTGCCCAGGGCGCGGCGCCGAGCCCCGGCCTGTCCTCACGCCCCGCCCTGGGGCAGGGAGCGGGCCTGGCGCCTCCCCCCGGTGGGGTGTCCCCGGGTGCCGGCGAGCCTTTGCCTCTCCCTCTCCCTCTGTGTTTCAGGCAGGGCCATGGCGGAGGCTGACGGTCCCACATGGCTGCTGGAGGTGTGCAGGCAGGGGCTGTCCCGGTTCCTCCATGACGCCGAGCACAAGCACCTGGCCTGGCTGCGGGAGGTGGAGGAGCAGGGCATGAGGATGCTGGATAGGTAGGGGCCGCCCTCAAGGGGACCTCCCTGTCCCTTAGGGAGCTGGCTGGTCTCAAACCGCTTCCAGCCCCTGTGAGCAGCAGGCCGTGAGTGCTCCCAGCTGCTGGGGGGCCCGCCCTGGTGCGAGGCCTGGTGGGTGTTGCGTTTCACAGCTGAGCGACTGTGATTTGATGTAGCTGGGCGTTCAGCACCTTGGCTGGGGCCTTGGTGCCAGGTGGCTGGTAGGTTTCACTCGCTTGTTTCTCACCCAGCACTCATCCTCCTCAGTGAGTGACCCCAATTTTGTGGATAGGTCCTGGGTAGTACTGTTTTAGGCAGCAGGGGGAAGCAATCTCTGTTTTCTGCATTTGTCTGCTCAACAGCAACTTTGGGGCTGAACCTGAATTAATGCCCAAAACGCCATCACAGAGGAGACGTTCCAAGAAAAGGCAGTCCTCCTGCCTGAAAGATGAAAATAAGGAGCTAAACAGGAGCAGGTAGGTGAGTCGGTTTGTTCTGGCTCTGCCACGTGGCCTTTAAGAGTGAAACAACAAAATCGTAACTGTTTCCATGTGCACAAGAACAGAAAATAGCCACTGTATTCCGCAAGTTAGCCAATACCTTTAAAAGGGCATGTCAAGATCAATCAACATTTTGATTCTTGTGAAAGTTTGGGATAGAGTTGGCTGGTTTCCTTCACTTTCATTTTTGTTTTTTCTATTTGTCTGCTTAGAAACAAAGAATAATAAATATTCTATTTTGTTGTCTGTTTGGTGTTGGTTTTTGTTTGATTTGATTTTGTTTCAGCACGATTTTTGACCTGAGGTTGCTACTGGTGTTCACTCCCTAAACCTTTGGGCTGGTGCCTGAGAGAACCCGAGACTGGAACTTGCTACCAGTGACGTGCAGAAACGGCATGTCCGCGGTCATCGTTTGAACTGGCAGGCAGAAAGGCTCAAAGGCATTAGCGGTGAAACTGAAGTGGAAATTCCACGCGATTTGCTTAGAACCAACTGTACTTGAGGCTTTTAAAACTAGTCCTAAGTAGACAACAGTTGCCTGCAAACAGATGCCAAGGCAGGCTGGTGCAGGGCATGATTTAATTGCATGTGTACTCAGGGATGGCTGTGATGCTAATTAACTTCCTTGATGCCACTGCTTCATGGTAGCTGACTGTGTATCTGCTCTCATCTTGTGGTCAGCAGCAAGGCGCTTAAGGTTACCTTCCCAGAGAAGCTGTGAGCTGAGGGTAGGCACGTTGACAGTTGCTGTAGTGTGACCCAAACCTTGTCACTGGGCATGCAGTAGTAAACTGTTCATGCGTTAAGGCACTTAAATTTTGATAACCATGGTGAAAAACCCACGAAAGTTGGACAGGAAGAGTTAGAACTAGAAGACTGTCAGAAAGCAGACATGGAGGATGGAGAGAACAGCAAGAATAGTAAGGAAGCGTGGGAAGTTCATGCGTGTGTGTGGTGAAGAAGGGCAGGAGAAGAAAAATGTTGCAGATCTAAACAGGGAGAGCTCTTAAGACATACTGTTAGTTTTCAGGTAGCAGCTGCATGGCTCCCCTGAAGAAGACAAGTCTTGCATGTATTTTTCCTCATTTAAACTTAATTTTGAGAAAGATCTGCTGATGCAACAAAATGCCTGGGCAGGCGGTCATTTGTCAGCAGGAAGTTCATGCTGCAGTTCAGCACGTTGTGCTCCATCCTGCGGGGTCAGACCATTGTTGTTTTCCTTGCTCTGTTTTTCTCAGTACGTATTTTAAAGCCCATTTCTTAGTGTATTGTTAGTTACACATTTCCCAATTAGTAGTCTTTTTTGCTAATCCTAGCAAAATGTCCCTCTTCTTGCTAGAGGTCAGAATCAGAAATTAAGAGAACGAGGCTGGAAGGAGGGCATCAGCTCGAGTACCGGCAGTAGGACAAGTCACTGCTTGGGTCCCTGCCTCCCCAGTGCTGGGGATGTGTTTTATTCTGAGCAGCCTGCCAGAGAGCAGCAGAGCCTTCTGTTTCTAGCTGGGATCTTGTAGATCTCTACAGGGGAGACTTCCACACAAAGTTGATCAGGGGAGACTGCGATATCTTCGATCCAAAATCCCTCCCTCTGTGGATGTCTGTACTTTGCTTGAGGCAAACAGAGTGGAGCTGGTTGTACCAGTATGACTTTACCGGTGTCAGCTCCTCCTGGGGCTGTGGGTTCCTATCTGCAAAGAGCCACGAGTGTCCTGGTACCTCAAGTGCTGCAGTTTGTGTCCATATGATACAGCCTTTATTTGTGAGTCATGCCAGGCTGATAGCTGGGATGGTTGCAGTGAGGGTATGTGCCCTGCATTCCTGCCTATGGTATAGGGTAGTAACGTCCAGCAAAAAAAAAATCTTGCAGGCAGCAGAGAGCAGTAAGCAGCAATTTCTAAATTGTTCCAGCTAAATCTGCCAGAGCGCATCTGCGAGCTCTCAAGCTTCAGCTCCTGCATTTCACCAGTGATAGGAGATGGGTTGTGAGGGGGGATGGTGGAGGGAAGAAACGTGCAGGTTCACGTCAAAACTTGTTGTCTGCTTTTTTTCTCTAAAAATCATTTGGGAGTGGGAGACTTCTTCATCGCTTCACTTGAAATTGTTTCTATTTAAGGTTGTCCAGAAGGAGAAGAAGCATCAAGCCAAGTTCCCAAAGGTGCCACAGCAAAGAGCAGCCCCAGAACCCCGGCTGTCAGGGGGAGGAGGTGTCTGTGCCCGACTGTGCAGTGAGGTCTCAGGCCAATGTTAAAACGGAGCTCCCAGCACTGACTGGGAAGTGGCTGGCAGAGGCACAACGTCCCGTGGCGAAGACGGATTGTCAGGACTGCCCTCGGGGTGCCGACAGCAGTGATGCAGCCTGTAAGGCTGTTAGCGGGGAGCAGTTGCCCAAGGGGGATGCAGCCACTGAGCTGCACGATGTGTCTTCTGTCACTGCGATCCCTGCTGGCCAGACAGCAAGGGAGGGGGAGGAGGCCCCCAAAAGAAGAGCAGGTACCTCCACGCCCAAGGCTGCTAGAAATGGTGATCCTGCCATGCTCCAAGGAGATCCATCTCTTCAAGGCCTTGAAAAGGTGCTTTTCCAGGACTCCGACAGCAAAATAACTACCACGAGGTCCAAAATGCACTGTTGCTCTGGACGCCGAAGCTTTGTGGGTGGCCCCCACAAGAGCCGTAGGGCCTCCTTGGCAGAGAAATGTTCGCTGGCCAGCAAAAGAGAGACCATGATGCGGAGGTCTATCAGCAGGACCATTTCAAAGAAGGCAGCAGCGCGAGAATCATCCTCTGCCTCCAGCAGAGTGAGCTGTAAGTTTCTTTCTGTGGCTGAGTGCATTCATTTGGCTAAATCTGCTTCTCGGCTTTGGTGTGGGGAGCAAGCAGCTGTGGATCTGCTCATCTGTATTAATCCTGTCTCTGGCTCCTCTTAGTCTCCTTGTCGATAGGCCTTGTGGCTTCCGCCTGTTTGGGGTGGAATCTTCAGGTCCTCATCTGCTGTCAGACCAAGTCTCAGGCCGTGCTTTGCTGCAGCAGGTCAAGGAAGCGTCTGCTGGGGCGTAGGCTCAGGGGTTGGAGGTTGGGTTACATAGGTTGTGGATGGGCAAAAAAACACGAGTGAAAGGGAGAGTGCGGTCTGGCTGGCTCTAGCCCCGTGTGAGGTTTGGCCGATCAGAAGAGACTATAGCATTCCCTGGGGAGGGGCTTTAATTTCAGTGTCTTCTGCCAACTCCAAAAAATCTACAGGAACCGAATGTCTCCACCCCCTGAAATTTGGCTCCAATTGGCAGAGGAACTTAAAAGCTTTTTGGGTGAAGATAGAGTGGATGGACTGAGAACCGAATAGCACAGCCGTCGGAGGAAACAAGATTCAGAAATCCAGGCTATTCCTGGTAGCACTAAACTCCTCGTATCCTCTGTTCCCACTGCGCCTGGGAAGGTTTTGCTATTTGGACTTTCTAAAATCATTGCTTCTGAAGTCAGACTGGCTTCTAATAAAGCACGGAGGCCTTTGGTATTTAGTTTTGTCAGCTTTGAGTCACACTGTATCTAGGCATTTGTTATAACACTTCCAGCTAAGTGGTGTTATGGGGGGAATTAAATCAGCCTAAATCCACCAAATCTCTGAAAAAAACCACGTAGGGAGGCAGTAGCTGAAGTCAATTGACTGGGAAATGCTATCTCTGACACAGGCAAGAGCATGTTTGTGCAGCTGGAGCAGTCTGCAGGCAGAGGAGCTGCGGCTTCAGTTCTCTGCCTTCCCAGCCTACACCAGTTTGTCAGTGACACTTGAGGGAGGTGGTAGTGCTGGTGTGGAAAGCTGAGATGAGCAATCGGCGTGCTCCCTGGGAGGAAAGCCTGCACAGAGACCTGAGCTGTACCACGCACACATTGCTGCTGTTGGGGAGCCTCAGAATGAAATCCCCAAGCTAGCTGATGTTTTTCTCCTCCAGGTCAAAGCTCCTTGGAGGTTTTTGTGGAAGAAGATGTGACCAGCAGCATGAGGTGAGGCTACCGTGTAAAGCAGGCAGAAGAAACCACAGAAAACCCTGCAAGGAAGCTATATGGGTTGCTTTTGTATTACAGACGTAGGTCTGGTTTTGTAACGGACTCTTTAGGTGCTGTTGTCACCTGGGTCTGGTTGATATTTCAAAGTTTGCTGTTCAGGCACAGCCCTTCCTTTTCAGAAGTCTGTTCGGAGCATGGTGAGGTTAAGCACTGCATCAATGTGGGGTCTAGTCTATGCCATGAGGCCTGAGAGGCTGCCAGCAGTTTCCCTGCCTGCGTTGGCGGGCATCATGTGAATTATGTCCTGGGATTCCTGGCTGTAACCAGCCTCTGGGTGCCTGGTGGTGCTGGAGGTCAGTCAGCTGTGGTCTGACCTGAAAGGTGGGCAGGTGAGACTCAGCCTAAGGCTCACGGAGCTTCCTTTTTACCTGCTACATGGAAGTTCTGCAGAAGGGGAAAAAGCTCATCGGTGTGTTGTTCAGTAATGCAATGAACAGCCCATCAGAAGAATTTACAGCTCCACCTCTGTGTGGCCTGGCTGAAACAGGCTTGTGCCTCTGGGTGTACTTAGATTTATCTGCGCTTTCCTTGGGGTTCCATATGCTGGCTCCATCATACTTTCATCACCTGTAACTTGCTCTTCAGAGAGTTGAAATAATTAAAATAACTCTTCTTTTACAGACTTGGACTGGAACTGAATCCCCCAAGTGAAAAGGTAAGTTCCAAGGAACAACCCGCAAACTATCTGTCTGGACATCTTCTTGCCTGAGTGGATACCTTTTGCTGAGCATACCACGGGAAGCCCGGAATGTGGCCAAGGGATCATTCTGTCTCATCCCTTCAAGCTCGGTGACGGCGCTGCCGAGTTGCACAGTGCTGCCCTTCTAGTGCTTAGGCAGCTAGTTAAGCCAGTTGGCTCTCTGGCTCCTGGTGGCTGGCGACATTTTGGGCCTTGGTAAGGCCTCTTCAAGATGGAGTTCTTGGAGGCGCTTGGCCAGGTTCCCAGGAGTCAGCGAGCTTTTGCCTGTCATACCTGGGCACGGTAATTGGCTGTGTGTATTCTTAGCCTGTCTCTGTTGCGTGGCTGGTTTAAGCTACAAAAATCAGGAGGGCAGTTCAAGTTAATGTGCTTTACTTGGCCGCCGAGGCTACGTACGCCACAAGCTAGCGTAAGCCTGCAGTGCTAGCAGCACAAAGAAACCCATCCCCTCCTCTGAGCTGGCAAAAACATCTTGTGGTGTTGTGCTGCGAACCAGCCGCGGTGAAAACCAGCCCAGCAGAGAGAGGGGTGGGCTCTGCCTCAGAACAGCTCCCTGGTGCTGTTGGGAAGCATCAGCGGCAGCAGGAATGGGCAGGTGGCCCTGCTCCGGATCGTGGTGGTGGTAGCTGGTGGTAGCTTAGCAGGTAGGGGAAAGCATGGCCTGTGTGCAGGCAGCCTCATGACACTCGAGGATGCTGTGCTGCAGCGACTGTTTTGCTTGTCCTCCTCTGAATATACCATAATGGTACTTAAAGTGCCTAATGATCTTGTAACCTGAGACACTTTACAGGGACCTGTCTTTCAGGACTGGAATATCTGTAGTTTGAAAATTGGTGTCTCCAAGGTGTGTAGAAGCTGCCCGTCATTCCTGAGGCACTTTGACTTTGGAGTCCAGGGTCGGTAAAGCTCCCGCTATGGTTGAGAAGTGCTGGGCGACTGTCCTTCCTGCAGAGGCTGGTGTTTCATGAGCAGACCCCCTGTTACTGAAATGAGCCAGTCAGCATCCGCGCAGCAGAGCTCTACTTGAGAGAGAAGCAGACCCTAGCCTAGCAGCTGGATTGCAGTTGGAAGTGACTGGCTTTTTCAGGGCAGGAGGTCCATGGTAGCCTTGTTCTTTGGAGCAACTGTGCTAAGAGAATGCTTGTTTCCTTTTCCTGCAGACTCCTGAAGATGTCCTCATTCCAAGCGAAAGTACACAAGCTGCCAGCCCTCCTGCACAGCACTTATCTCCTTCTGAGCAGCAGGCAGGGAACAATGAAGGTAACTTCGAGTTGGTCTTGCTTTTCTTGCGTGAAGTCCCAAAGACACACAGACCAGGGAGTCAACATGAGGGTTTGTGGAAAATCTGGGACTTGTGTTGAAACAAAACCACCTCTGGCCAGTCAAGGTAATTCTTCAGGTAAACTTTTGATCTCCTGAAGAGGTGAGACATGCAATTAGATAAGCAAGGACATCATGTAAATGTGTCCAAGCCTTGAGACAAATGCTGTCCTGTCCAACTTCAATCTGCATAATGAGTAAGTGGGGACACTTTGAAAGGAGATTGCTCGTAGACCTGGAATCTTCCACATAGTGAAATGTTCTGTTAAAGCGCCTTGACATCCCATTACGTGAGGATTTACAGGTCCCGTTTATTTACTGTGCCTCGAAGCGAGGAGAGGGAGAGATTCAGGCTTTTTGTTTATCCCCTTTGAGAACTGTAGGATCTGATAAGCAGCTGTAGCTGGAGCAGGGGGAAGAGTGGCTGGAGGCCTTTTGGTGAGACAGGTTGTGCCTGTTCAGAGGGTCTGTACGGGATGTGTACTACAGTGTGCTTCACAAGAGTACATATACAACACTGATATTCCAGGTAGCCATGCAGGCTTCTGGTTTCTCTGTTTGGTTACGCGCCACGGGGCTCTGAGCACACAAGAGCTGGAGACGAGAATCGGAGCCCTGTAGGATGCCTTGCACGTGGTGCTAACTACAGGTTTCTTCACAGGAAGCTGTGTGAATCCAAACAGTGAACCCCAGAATGAGAACCAGGAACAACCCCGCTGTGCCAAATCCCAGGAGAATCCCTCACGCATCTGGTATGAGACATTTGCCAGGAGGAGGAATGAGCCAGTGGTCTGGAAGGACTTGGGCCTGGCCTTTTAAGAAATTTGTTTAAAAAGCTGTGGGTGGGTGTTTCGCAACCTTCCCCCCACCCATCTCCCTTCCAATGTAGTTTTGAAATCTTCTTTGGCCACATCTTGTCTCCTGGGAGTTCCTTGTGACTTCTTGAGCCTTGTTTGGCTCTGGCTTGGGAAGCAGACACATGAGTTCATGCACAAACCAGCAAAGGTGACTAAGATAGCACAATTAACTCACAGCTTAGATGTCACTGAGTGGTTCATAAAGGGGTGGTCCGGCAGTAGTTTCAGAAGGCAACGCGAGTAGGTGACTGACCTGTTTATTTTTATCTTGTGCAAGTGTCTGGAATACCTGACTTGTTTCCTCACTGCTTGTATTACTGGAGTTTCACGTGAGATTTCAGCTGCTTTCAGCTTTGCCCTCAGTCTCCTGTCCTGGTTTTGCTGGGGTGAATTTGCTGTGGGTAGTGGATGGGAAGGGGAGTAACAGCAACCTCTGTTCTCGCGTGGATGCTTAGCACCGTGTGGTGGATCAGGATCTGCCTTCCTCCGGGCTGCTGCTGGTTTGGGCCCCAGTGAAGCAGTCCCCCCCTGTTTTTCCCTGGAATTAGGGGGTGCAAGTGAAGTCATTTCTGACACAGGTAAATCTGAGTGTCCAAAGTATTTATAAAGCACGTGAAACCCTGCCAGTGAGGCGGGCTAGGCTGGCTAGTTGCAAGCACACGGGGTTATGTCTGTCTTGTGCTGTTAATACCAGATAGAGCAAAGACTTCTTGCTCGCTGGGACTGAGAGTGGAGAATGAGAGTGAGCGTGATGTTGTACATTACTGCTCTGGACCTTGGGTGTTCCCCTACCGAGTTGTCGCGTGCCTTTCTTGTCCTCATCCATGACTGGATGGTGCGCCTGCCACGGGGCCGACTGAGTTTGCAGGAGTCCCACGTCCTCTGGTGGCAGTGAGCAGGCAGAGGGAAATGTGTAAGAACAAGTCAATGCTTCTGACAAGATTGGGGAATATGATGGTCACCTAATGTGCCTCTTCCTAATGCCATTAGGACAAGAAGCTGTAAAGCAGCAGTGGGTGTTATACGGAATGGGCAGCAGCCAGGGGGTCATATCCTTTCCCCTTTGGGTGACAAGCACAAGAATTCGGCAAACCAGACTCCACCTTCTTCCTCTCCAGCTAGCAAGGTCAGTGGGTGCCATGGCCCTTCTTTGCCTGCCTTTCCCTGGCAGGTACTAACTTCCCTCCATCTTCTCCTCTTAGGTGGTTAGACCATTGAAAAACTTCCTGCAGGCTGTGCAGCGGAACCAGCTACTCGCGAGCCCGGGGCCCGCAGGACGGGGGGGTGTCATAAAGAACTTCATCAAACACAATACTCCCACCCGACCTAATCTTAAGGTGTGTCAGAGTCCCACCTTCCCTTGCAGGGCTGGAGGAGGGGATCAAGTTTGGGGGAGTGGCAGGAGGGACTGTTTGCTTAGAAAAGTATAAACATATTCCTAGTTCTATCTACTACCATGGATCAGTGCAGGTCCTTGTAGCAAACTGGCCTCACAATTCCACTTCAGCCTCCCCAGGGGAGGGAAACTGGCTGGTGTTGCCTTGCATAGTCTGTCCACACACAGAGTTATTGGCCAGAGATCTTTAGTATCAATCCTCAACCTTCCTCAGATGCAGAGAAATCTCAGTTGCTCTACCTGTAGTCAGCAGAAACATTTTATATTCTGGGACTGCTGAACCATAGGAAAGTGGGAAGCTTTTCTCTTTGCAGTGGGAATCTGCCCTTGTGTCTTGCATAATTGGCTGCTGCAGGGCTGCAAGGCACGGGCAGTGTGGGGTAAGGAATTGCAGCTAAGAACGGGGTTGGTGTGCTGTGAAGGGGGGGTTCTAGTGTTACTTCCAAACCCTTAATCATTTTTTTTCTCTTCTCTACAGGGAGACTTTGTTGTAAGTAATGACACCCTTAACTGGGGGGGCTGGAAGATTATAACGGCTGTGCTTCTTGCCTCACGGGCACTGACAGCTCTTTCCCCTCACACTGGCATCCATGCAGCTCTCTGTCCAAATAAGTAAACTGGCCACACTGGTGGTGGGGTGGCAGGATCTCTTTGCAGGTGTGTTCTGCTGGGGCTGGGAACTGCTAAGAAGCCTTTTGGCCCCTCAGCAAGACTACTCGCACTGTGCCCCTTCTCCCCCATTCTCCCAGCTGCTGGTGTTGGCAACGCTGTCCCAGGCAAGGAGCATTTGCTACAAGTGGTCACCTACAGCAGGAGTGTGCTGTTCCTTGCCTAAACATAGTCTCTACAGCTGAAGGACTGATGTTTCCCTCCTATACCTGTGACTCTTCTGCTCTTAGGAGTTGAATAAGCACTGTTGCCAAACCTGCGTTGTTTCTTCCCTTCTAGTCACTTCCCATCCCGGTGTGTGGGTGAATATGACTCTGACAGTGTCGTCTTTGTTTAGCAGGCTGCCTAGCCTCTGGCTGCCTGTGCACAAGCAGCCCGAGGGTAGAAACAGGCCCCAGCAATTGGTACAGTCTGAACGCATCT